>NC_136708.1:20944048-21153603 GCF_947650265.1 Symphodus melops
ACGCCATGACAGAAGCGTCATGATACAAAATGCTTATCGTTGCCGTGGAAACACCGGATGTTAAGGCTGCAATGAGGAAGTGAGAGTTGCTACTGAAAGCTGCCGCTCTAATAAAAAACGAACACATTAGCTCGTCGGTAAACAAACTTCCTTCGCCCGTTAGTCCTGACTACGGTCAACTCGGATTACGTTTTCAGTCGGGAGAAGAGAAGAAGAGAGAATCACTCCCATGATTGACGTACTTTTTGTTATTGTTTTGATTGAGCGCCCCCTGGTGGCAGAATGTACAAACTGTGATAAAAGAAAACGACGTCATTGAAAACTAAAAAAGCTGTTTAACACAAGAACAAGTGAAAGTAATTCATCTGTTCCCTCTGAAGCACACAGGAGCGATCTGCTGGGTTCAATGTATAAATGTTTGTTTTTTTCACCACCGTACCGAGTGTGAAAAGTAAGATGAGCGAGCGGAGCAGAAAGTCTCACTCTCGTCTCCGTTTGCTTGTCGAGGTTTTGGCTCCAGCGTCAGACTGCAGTGCCAACCGGTCGGCCCACACATCGCCAAACTACAGACTGTCGGCCACAATTCATCCTCCCAACAACAAATCCAAGGCAGGAAACTTCCTCCCCCCTCACTATTCACTCCCTGCTCAGTGTGTCCACTTTGATTTATGTGTGTGTGTGTGTGTGTGTGTGTGAACTTTCCCGGTTGCTTGCTAACAGGTTGAAAGTCTGAATACTTTGGAGTGTCGGGGTAATTTATTACGTGCATCTCATTAGCTTCACTAACTATCCCCTTAGTCAGTCCCTTAGTGTCTAACAGTGGAGGCAGATCATTAGTACACAGCATTCAGCAACTTGAACCCTTCATGGTTCAGATCGCTGAGAAGCTTTTTTTTTTTTGACTCTCTAAGAAACGAACAGAATCACTTCAAACAGAGTCAACGTAAGGTCGAGTAGAAATAAACACAAACATGGTGATGACACTGAATAAAAAGGATAAATATCAAACGAAGAGTAATCGCATATTTTCAACATTTTGAATATTTGAGATGTGATGAGAAGACGGCTCAGGAAGGAGAAAGCCCAGATGATTCGACGAGGAGTCAATAAATGAAGAAGCAGAGTCTGTGAGCAGGAACGCTGATCTTTGAATGAAGGGGCTGCAATGTGCTTTATCTTTGGATACTGCCCCCTAGTGTCCAGCATGTAAACTGCACAAAGCCTCCTGTGCTGGTTTCATGAATATCAGTGTGATTCACACACAAAGAGGTAAAACATCATCTGTTCAGTCCTGCAGAACAAAGACAGTCTTCATCATCTGGAGGGGAAGAATACGAAAACAAAACAAGACAAACTTTGCACTTATCAGGAGGTGCACACGAGGAGCACAAGCTGCCAGAGACATCCCAAGACATCAAGCAACGACGACGACTGGAAACTGTAAAATCAATAATGGATTCACGACTCGATATCCTGACAAGAACTGCTGATCTGAATTATTCATCAACAGAATCTTCCACGAGCAGACTCCACAACTTTTCCTTACCCTGGTCTTTTGAAAACCGAGCACAGTAGTAAGAACTACATTAAAGAATAGTCGGGCTTACGTGGAGTGCTTTTCTGTACATTACGAGCATCACAGGAAATTCAAAATAAGAGTGTGTAGGAAAAGTGACGAACGAGCTCAGATATTCCTTCCTGGTGTCGTTGTGTTTCGCGACCTTTAACGTTCCTGGGCGAGATGTGGAAAGATTCACTCGCACTAAAGCAACACCCTCCTCTTCTCCCACACCATGGTGCACTGGAAACACTGCGTGAGTCATGATGTATCTCCTACTGAGAAAAAAAAACAAAAAAAAAAACAGAGGTCGACCTGAGATGAACTTTGTCGGTACAAGTGAGAGGGATCGACGTGTGCTTCTATCTACTCTACATCTATCACTCTCTAAAGACTGGAGATAGATCTCAAAAAAATATCGGCTTATAAATCCTGATCTGGATTTTTTTTTGTCCCAATTATCAGCATCCCGATATCTGTCGGCCCCTAACTGTCATGAGTCACTGATATCTTCATGTCAGAAAGCCTAATCCTGACATCTGCAAACTGTCTGCAGCCTGATAACAAACACTTCCTGTTTCCATGTGTGGTGAGATAAAGCTGCAGCCTTGTTCTGTGTGTGTCTGACAACGCTAATGAATCAGCGCAGAGACGTTATGGCAGCAATCCAAAGAGGCAACGCTGACGTTCATCTGATTGCATTTCATCCAACATGGCTGCCCTGCTCAACAACAGAAAGCATCCAGATCCTTCCACCATCTACCTGAACTTCACCTCTTCACTCAGCAGCACTGGGAGTCAATATTCACACGGCTGCTGCTGCTGCTGCTGCTGTCTGTGCAGAGACAACACTGCTGCAGTACGCCACCCCATTAGATCAATATCACAGACAACGATGGGAAAGAGGCGGGTAACAACACGAGTGGTCAACACAGCGCAGCAGGAAGTGCTGAAGCAGCGAGTAGCATCACCTGAGCCTGGACCTCACCGCTCAGACATTTAACAGAGACAAAAGGTGGAGCCGACCTCTGACAGAGAAGGAGTTTGAACCCCCTCATGGGGAAGGAATGATCATCACACTGAAGAGATGTTCAACTCATTAAAACGAAATGACCCTCAAAGAGAACAGTGAACCATTGTTTTCAACATCGTCTCCGGTGACAGTGAAAATGAGATGAGAGAAATCTTCAGCCAGCAGCTGACCTGCAGCAGTGTGAATTCAAATCCATGTAAATGTCTTGAAGTAGACAGCAGACCATCGTGTGTGTGTACAGGTACGTTACCTGTACATAGGTACAGTATAAGCTGAGGTATAATAAAAGAGAGTGAATCAGAGAGCTGTCACATCAAGCCACTCAGTTTTAACGACGTGTTTCTCCCATCCTTGGTGTTTACCTGCAATGCGGATGACGGCCCTCTCCGCCGGGTCCAACACGTCTCCGGACGCCGACTTGGAGCGCTTGATGCGATGGTGTTTGGGCAGGTTCCAGGGCAGAGTGTCGCCAGGGGGCGGAGAGTAGCTGACCGAGCACAGATCGCTGGAGCTCTCCTCCGACGCAGCCCGGACCAGAGGCCTCCTCTTGGGCTTCTCCCTCACCTCCTCCATCGTCTGGAAGGACGTAAAGGGTTAAAAATATGACTCTTTAAACCAATCACAGCAAGAACACATTCCTCCATGTGTACAACACACCTGTTGCCGCCCTTAACTTTGGGTTTTTTCAAAATAAAGGCATAAAAATCCTCAAAATACGTTACAATTTACACTGACCAAAATATAAGAAAATAATGTTTTCACAACACTTCCTTCTGGATGACGGAACAAGGTTACTCTAATACTATTTCTATTACTGCACATGGCTACTTATTTATTTATTTTATTCATAAATACAAGCAGCCATATGAATAGATGTTTTATTATTTAGAAAAGGTTTTAGAAGTCTGTGTCAATCACAGACTGTAACTATGGAGTCAGCCGTCTGTTAGCACAGGGCGCTCATCGTCAGCCGCCGCCATGTTGGAAATCCTGCCTCAGCCAAACTTTCAGTCACAGCACACCAACATCAAAACATCACTTTGCTTTACTGATTAAATAAACTAAATAAAGAGCCGAATCACTAAAAGGAGACCTGTCACTGCTTCACTCACTCTGGTTTGTTCAGAAACAGAAAATACTTTGTGAGAGATAATAACTGATTTAAATGTCATGATATTGATGTAACACTGTGAGACAAATGATTGAAACATGACACTTGATGTTGTGAAGGAGACATCATGAATCTCACCGTGTTACACTTCAATTCTTCAGACGTGATTTTTACACCTGTAATATATTTTTAATTTCTTTGAATCATCATCGGCGTAAATACACCGTATAGGAAGATCTCTTTCACACGGGTGAACCGGGCCAAGAGGGCCGCAGCACACGCCATGATGAATATGATGTGATTAAGAAACCGCCTACAAACAACACTTTATGAGAGAACAACAATCACACTGTGCAAATGTTTCTCAGATAAAGTGCAGAGTCATGATCACAGATTACAATTCACAAACACAGCCACTAATTGTCTTGTGTTTTCTTCTTTTCACAATCCAGCCAAAGGCTTTATTATCTGTCTCATTCAAAGTGGTGCACTGTACATCCTCACCACACTCACAGCTCCCTTCTTTTTTAGCTGAGTCACCATCCAGCTCACAGGATGCTCCCCACAGGGGCGCTGGCTGGCTGCACCGTCACAGCCTCCTTCTGATTGGACAGCAGCAGACAGGACAACTGTCCCAGGAGAAATGTGGACAGTGCACCAGAGACAGGTTTTTCGGATTCAGATAAAAGCTATTTCTGGAAACCCAGTTTGCTATTAGTTAGCTGCAGTGCTAACGTCATTTATATCTCTTTATTTTTTAACCTTTATTTTTTAAGTTTGGCAGCGTACTCCAGCATGCATGGTGTCAAAATGGCTCCTGAGGGAGGAGTGATGGAAAACCTGAACATGACACTATAAAGACAAACTTTAGCAACCTGTGTGTAAATTGTATTTTCAGGAAACCGTTCTTGAGGTCATAAAAAAAAACCCAAACCCTGCGAATTAAAAGACTTCAGCCTTTCATGCATAACAAGAAATATTATAAAAACTTGAGCTCACTGCAGTCTGGGTTCTTTGAAAGGTTAGAGCTGACGACAGCTGACTACAGTACGGGGGCATGTTAAAAATTCATAACTTCTAAAATAGCTCTTACACAGAGCAGAGACGAAGAGATGCTCTGAGTTACTCTCTGAGAAATACATGTCTCCATATGAAGAAGCAAAGTGTGAGTCTGTCAGGCTCTGTTTCATCTTCTGAATAAATCATGACCTAATCGAAACGAGGAGCTGAAAACATCTGCTGCTTTGACTTTTAGACATTTCATCATCATCATCATCATCATCATCATCATAGGCGTCTCTAACGTCTCCACTCTTGCTCCTGTTTTTAGCCCATTACTTTGTTTTGTTGTGTGGCCTTCATCCAAGCAGGCTGAAAGCATCAGGGTGATCTGTATATGGTTACCAGGCAACCCTGAGGAGCGATGGAGAGCATGCTCCTGAAACTCACAACTCTGGAAATGGGAGAAAGTTAAGTGGTGTGTGTGTGTGTGTGTGTGTGTGTGTGTGTGTGTGTGTGTGTGTGTGTGTGTGTGTGTGTGTGTGAGTGAGTGATGATGATGATGTGAATGGACTCCAGTTTGAATCACACTGACAGCTAACTCAGGATCCTCTCTCTCTCTTGCTCTCGAACAGCTGATGGACTTGGTTAGAAGCTGGAGCTCTAGATTATCAGAGATTGCTGTCAAGTCAAGATACATCCCTGAAAACTTGAGGTCTTAAACTGCACCCGTTACAGTTCGGAGCTGCAGTGCATCGCCACACCTGAATCTACAGACTCTCTGACCCCGCATGTGAAGACTCGGAGAGAGAGCTGAAGGTTCACCTGCAGTGAAAAACACCGCCGTGTATCCTCACAGTGAGATCGGATCGTTTCTGATCTGCAGGTGTTGAAATGAATCTAACTCACACGGTAAACAGCGTCAGCGATGCGGCAAAATAAGAAACACTCTGCAGGCAATTCCTGGTTTAGTCTACTCACGCTAAATATATCCAGGATTGCTGCTGTGTTGGTCCCAGCTGATCAATCGTTATAAAAAAAAATCTCTTTGGTGCAGTGTTTCAATCGGCGTTTTCGTCCCTGTTAGATTCGCTCAGACTTGGATAACCAGCATCCTCATCCGCAGCGGGAGTCGCGCGCCCTGCGTCCTGTCCGGGATGTTAGACCTGGACTGATCCGGGCTGCCTGCATGCCTGTCCCCCTCCCTGCTACAGCACGCAGGCGAGGTCGTCGCTACACGGCAGGCTCGCATCAAGGATGGAGATGAGAGCAGGGCTCTGATTGCAGGCTCGGTGCGCACGTGAAAACTGAGCTCAGATCAGATTGAGTAGAGAGAGAGAGAGATACTTCATACTGAGTTTTATATCGGCCACATGCATGTCGGTCTGCAGACTGGAGGGTTTAATGTTGAGCTCAGGTTGAGGATTAGACACGTTGATGAAATGGAATCATAAACCATGAGACACCATCTGATGGCCTGACCGCCTACCTATACTCTCTCTCCTTGAACTTCACACTTTCAGGACGGCGCGTGGAGGCAGTTCTGCTGAGCTCAGCACGTGCGAGGCATGTGGAAACAGATGGGCTGAAACATTAAACTGATCCCAAAGTAATCTGTCATTTTTAACTCCCATGTGTGTAACTTGGAAATATCTGGCGTTCCTGTTCAAGTCAAGCTCTACGCTAACATGATCATGACACTTTAAATCACAGTTACAACAATCCAAAAGCAGATTGAGCAAACTAATCTGTTGAAAAAAAAGAAGTGTTTGGAGGCTTTGGGAATTTAGTGTTGGACCTTTTTTTTTTTTTTTTTTTCTTTAATCCAGACGTCTAAAAGATGACAGGAAGTCGTGACCTCCAAAGAACCCATGCAGCCTTTGAATCCTGCATAAACTGCTCGAAACTGTCCCCGGCACTTTTTTACTCCTGTCGCCTAGCAACCACAACAGCTTCACCTTGACAAACTGACGTCACAATACTTAACTGATGTATTTCTTTTGAACATTTTAACCAGATGGTGTTCAGCCGTCACCTGCTTCAGATGTTTAAATCATTACTTTATTAACCCCTGAGAGAAGTTCGGCTTTAACTCTCCATTATGGAGAGACTTGATGCTCACACACACACACACACACACACACACACACACACACACACACACGCACAAACTGGACCTGTGGCGATGCATTCGTGGAGAGCTGTCAGAGTGGCGATGCGACACACATGCTGCTCAGGGAGTGTGCCGGATCACTTCCTGGTTTGGTGCCTTGCTTAAGATCACTTACTCCAGAAGTGATCTTGCACCTCACCAGACACCAGAGCAGCCTCCATTATTATCGTGGTCATGACCAGGACTTGAACTGGCAACCCTTCAGTTCCCAACCCAAGTCCCTACAGACAGTAAGTGACAACCACAAAAAATACAATCAATGATTAATGATTAAAACAAGTGTGTGTCTGCTCTGCAACAGCTTGTGTTTGAACTCTTCCTGCACTTTGATTTCCCCCCAAAAAATGCAAATGAGCTCACATTAATCCGAAAACGTTTCCCATGTCGTGGCCGTTAGACTTCGGATTGCTTCATTCAGCATTGTGTTTGTGGGGCCGAGTTGCACTGCGGTGAATTAAAAACTGTCACGCTGAGCCATTACATAATCACAACAGCGTGAACTGTGCCGGCTGCTCGCTTGTGTGGCCCCTCGACATGATTGGTCTCCCGCTTGGAGAACGAGTCGACGGGCATGGGAAGCCCGCTTCTGTACACGGTGCGTGCCAATCGGCCTGGAATGCCCCGAGTCAGAGCCAGCTTTGTTCTCTCTGTGCGGGGAGGCCGAACCTGATCACACCGTGTGCTTCAGCGGAGGAAGCTTCAGCTCGCTTTAGGTGTTATTATTAGAGCTGTTACTGTACTCAGTGTGGATTAATAAACCAGGTACTGAAGCTTAATCTCTGTGTCTTCAGATCCACAATCTGCATTTTCGGTTTGATCAGCCGGTGAACAAACAGCTGAGAGCCAAATCACGATGAGAATCTTCTTGACCCAGCCGAAGTGGAAAGAAATGGTTGAGTGGAACGAATCGAGGCCCACGATGACAAACACCAGAAAATGTGTCTCACCTTCTGCGATCGCTCTTCTGTCACCGTTTCCAGCCGGCCTTTCAGAGGTCGTCTCTTCCTCTTCCTCGCCGCCGGACACGCCGGCTCCTGTCCGAGGGCCACAGATTCCTCCGGCACCACTTCCTCTGTCGGGACAGGAGCGGCCGGCTTCTCCTTGGCCTTCTTCTTCCTCTGGAATTACATGATGCACGCCGTTATGGTTTACCTTTCTAATGAACCGTGATCACGGTGGCAGAGTGGTGCCCGATGGAGCAGCTTTAAGAGGCTGCAGAGTTTTTGAGTTGTAAACGTTGAGCGGTGAACTTTACCTACAGCATGACGTTTAAGAGGCTTTTCGCCCTCGCTGCCAAGAATAAAGCTGCAGAGGAAACAACATAATATCCACCTTTCAAACTGGAAGCAGGCCTGCTTTTATTTCCAAATTTAACCTCATTTTTTTTTAAAGTTTCCTTTGAGGAATGTCCACTCTCCAATTAAAGATTTCAACAGTGGAAAAACAGCAGCTCTTAATCTGGCATGCACTGCCTGAGCTGCACAAAGGCTTCCTTATTCAGAGGACGATGAGTTTGATTCAATGTGTCAGGTAAACAAACGGGCTTCTGTTTTTTGGGGGGGTTTTTTTACGCTGCCGAATTTCTGATGAAGAATAGAAGCAAATGAAATGAGTTTACTCGCTCTCGAGTACTCGGCTAAAAAAGGGGAAAGTTGCGTTTGTGAAGTGCTTGTGTTGTGTTTAGGATCGCCTGAGTGAACGCCTTCAGGATGCACAGAGCGTCAGCCTCTCACAATCAGCACTTCTTGAATGGACTGACTCCATAGTACTGCCTTTGTCATGTAATGACGCTGAGCGACGAGAAAGCACGAGCGACATTCGCATTGTCAAGAAGCTGAACATGCAGATCTCTTTCACAGATGATGAAACGTGAAAGACCTTCCCACTTCAGCTCTGATGTGACCTCTGAACCAGCAGCCCACGCAGATCAGGAGGGGGGACAATCATGGATGTCATTCCTCTCTCTCTCTCTCTCTCTCGTCCTTGGGTAGAGAGAAGACACTTTACCCCGCACTGCTCCAGCTGCTTCGTTGGCAGCGTATGAATGTGTATAAATGCAGCCTCAAGTCCATTTACTGTCCTATCAAAACAATGTATCATGTGCTCCTGATATCAGTCTTTAATAGTTGGCCACATGACACCAGATAACCCATTAGTTATAATACACGCCGGCTGATCAGAGGTCATATTCTGTCATCTTAAAATAATCCATTATTGAAAACAGTCCAGCTGCTGAACGTAAACGTCTCACTTCTGAAGAGTGTATTATTCTGTTTCTGTAGCTGTACAGCTTGATCTCTTCTGCTCACTCCATCGTGTGTGTGTGTGTGTGTGTGTGTGTGTGTGTGTGTCTGTGTGTTCTGCTGCCGCGGGAAGAACCGAACCTTTGTCGCCGTGTTGTGTTCGCGACACTCGGACAAAAGGGCTTCGCGCTCGGAGCCCTTTCAGAGAGCCTCTCAAACTTATCACGCACAATGGCTGCACAGTGCTCCTCCACTGTGTAACGACACACACACACACACACACACACACACTGACTGAGCCAACACACCCTCAGATCACTCTGCAGAACTTGAGCCCGCTCTCTGTATACTTAGTAATGGAATTGGCGCGTGATAAAGCTGCAGCTGCTCGCTGGTAAAATTACAGAACATGAAGACGACACACAACTTCCCCTGAACAGGAATCTAAACGGAGCGAGGTGGAGCTGGAGAGAAATAAATACTTCATGCATAATGTATGACTTTCACGCCACATTAACGGAGGAACACATTATATTGCACATTGCACGCATGCACAAGTCTCACTTTTCTTATAATCTTGTTTTACACTCCATTTTATTTAACTTTGTACTTTTTGCACATTTAGGTTTATTAATGTAAATATTATTTATCTTTTTTTTACCTTGTTTTATTTTATTTACCGTACCTTTTTTTATCTACATTGCACCGTGGGGAGGGGGGAAACGTCATTTCGATTTCACTGTATGTCTGACATATTTTGGAATTGACAAATAAAGAACCTTGAACCTTGAACCTTGAACCTTGAACGTGCACGAGTGCTGCATGTTCTCTGCTTCGGCAGGTTTCAAAATGACCGCGTCTAAAAATCAGAAGAATAACGTTTGATTTGTGCTTCACTAAAAGTCAGTTCCTCTTCTATTTATAAAGAAACACTGCTGCCAACACTGGAAACATTTAATGCATTACTTCCCCTTATTGTTGAGTCAGACCTTTATTAATTATAAAAACATGACATGAATCACTGACAGGTCCTAAATCCTCCAGCCACGAGCCACAGATCTGTTTTTTTTTTTTTTTTTTTTTTTTTTTTACCTCACGCTAAAATATGAATCTGGACTTCAAATTTAAATTCCATAAAATAATGTTAATTTGACAGAGATGTGTCTCTTTTGAGGGGGTTCTGGGGGTCTCGGCTTCTTTACATACAAGCCTGTCCTTTTACTGTCCTCTGAATCTAACTCTGTGCCTTCTACTAACATCTCGACACTTTACTGTCTCTGCTCTGTCTTGTATCTAACTTGTCATTTTGTCTTCTATATTTGTACTAACACTCTTGACACTTTCTTCTTCTTTGACACTTTCTTCTTTGTTGGTTCTTATCTTGGTTAAATGTTCTTGCCCTGTCGTTCATTTTGCTGCTCTGTGTCCTTGAATTGCCCCCCGGGGACAAATAAAGCTTTTTGAATTGAATTGAATTGAATAGAGGGGGCTGCAGGGAAAGACGATGGTCTTCCAGATGTTGAATCAGGATTGTCCTCACACACCTCTGTGACGTCTGAACTTTAGGTCTCAACAACGACCGGACTGCCATGAAATCCGGCTCAGGCCTTCATTAAAACCTTTAATGCTCGTCCTTTACATCCCCCAGAGGATTCATTTAATATTTCTGATCCTGATGTCGTCAAGAGTGTCCTTACCTTTCTGTCCACTACAGAGGACATGTGTGAAGTTTGTTGACAGAAACAAAGCCTTTATATTTAAAGTCATGTGACGTTTATCTTTTGAAGGACACCCGGATCAGGATCACTTAAAGACCGTGGCACTTTGAGATTGAGTTCCATTATTTTGTCTTCACCTCCAAAACCGACATTCATACAAGAGCCGGCTGCACTTTGTGTTTTTTTGTGATCGCTAAGCAAAACTAAGAAGATGAACACTGCAAACATTACGCCCACTGAGCGTGAACGTGTTCGCTCACTGAGGTGCCTCCATGTAGTGTGGAGTCAAAACCTCACGGAGAGTCACATTAACTCTAATAAGCGTCTCTGTTCTGTCTACAAACCCCCAAAAACATCTTTCGCCTGCTCCACTTTTAAAGGGATACTTCAAAAATAATGTTTTTCTTTGCCTGGAAGTTTTCTTCATGTGATGCAATATGACGCTTTTTGCATCACATGAAGAAAACTTCCAGGCAAAGAAAAACTCATTTTTCTCGTCTCAGGGCAAAATGAGGGCTGGACTCACGACCATTCAACACTACTACCATGTTCCTAATGATGCACAGCTTCATGTAAATGGGTGAAGTATCCCTTTAAGACAATGTCTGCTCAAAAAAAGTGTAAAGTAAAGTTCATATTTATTGTGCACAACTTTAAAATGACAACTCATGTTTTCGTGTCCTCTCTTATCTTTGTGTTGCTCTTGTAAAATAAGGCTCAACGCAGGCCTGGTTTCATGACAGCACATACATTGAAAGTGAACTGAGGACCTCTAAAGTCTGAAGTTGGTACTGCAAGCAGGACTGCAGAAGACAGTCTGCACTTTAAAGAAGTTGGTCTTGGCAGAGCAGGAATGTAAGGAATGAAGAGTGACATCTTAATGCGTCTCGTTTAAGATGAAACCACGTTAAAGCACTTTTCTCACCTGAGTCGGAGCTTTGGATTTGGACTGCTTTGCCATCACTGCACAAAAAAAAAAAAAAAACATGTGTTTGTTAGAACAAACAAAATAAGACGAAAATATCACAAGAATAAATCCAAAAACATGTCAAGGTGACGTGTGAGCGGTGCAGAAAAGATCTTCTGACCACGTGTTTTTGCTTTGACATTCGGTTGCCATGACGCCGCAAACCCACGCTGTCACATCGTCAGCTTTAAAGCATATGATTAGGCTCACTTTCCACAGAGTGGTGAGTCTCTGAAGTGCAGTTTTGCATTCTTTGTTGGAGGTAAAGTATGCAAAAATAAACTAACCCTTTCACTAATGAGAATAAGAGAGCCATTGTATCCTCTCACATGCTTTAAAGGACGTTTAAACTGTAATCAGACCAGCTCAGACCACAGGATGGGAGCCAGAGCCAACACGAGCTGGCCAGGCAGTCTCCGGAAAATGTGGAAAACTGCAGACTTGGAAAGGAAACAACTTAGAATTACTTTGGAAGGGGGGAAAATCGTCTTCCTTCGAAAGAAAGTGAGTCAGACTTCAAGTTCAATCTTTAAGCAGCCGTAATGTGTTTTAAGCCTATCAGAGGCCTCCAGACGACCACAGAGAGGAGGGGGGAGGGGGAGGGGGGTGTGTGAGGGCCCACCTACCTGCCAGGTATCTCTCCAGGGAGGGCGAGGAGCTCTGGTTCCAGCTGTAGCAGCAGAAGAAGAAGAGCCAGACCAGAAGCGTGGCCAGGACCAGGAGAAGGACCCAGAGGAGCCGGGCCGCAGCCGGGTTGGTGACAGCCCAGACTGTCAGGATGTCCATGCTGAACGCTTTCTCGTCACGTCTGCTCACCAGAGAGAGAGCGAGAGAGCAGCATGAATGGGAACAGCCGAGCCGGTTTGTGTCCTCTCTGCAGCGGCAGGAAGAAGGGAGCAACAGCAACCACAGATGGATACCAGCTGCTCCAGAAGCAGCCCGGCTCAGACCTCAGCCCACGTCAGCGTGTGTGTGTGTGTGTAGGCTATACGAGTGTGTGTGTGTGTGTGCATGTGTGGTGTGTTTTACTGGGTCTCGGGAAAGTTTGAGTGTGTGTACACAGGAAGAAGACTTTTGGAGGAGAGGCTAGTAGACCCGTCAGCCCCTCCCAGGCTGAACATCAGAAGGAATCCTGACAGCTGTAAGAAGAGGGGGGGGGGGGGGGGGGGGGGGAACACACCTGGGGCCCTTTCACCTCCTCACCTGTCAGCAGTTACTCAGGGTAATAACAGGGACAGCTCTTCTGCTGCAAACACATCACCGAGGAGACCTGTCAAAGCCACAAAGACATTATAATGTCAACTAAGGTAACAAACGATTTAATTGACGGCAAGTATTCACAAAGCTGCTGAATGAATGAGTGTGTGTGTGCTGCAGACTGGTTCAACTGCAACATCATACAAGTCAAATATTTGCAGAGTTGTGGACTTCATACAGTCAATATTAAAAACACAGGCGTGGTCACAGATTTACTGCATGACCTTCTTTAACAGACAGACAGAGGGGCCTCCTCAAAACGGGACTGATGCACGTGTCACACACAAGATTATATTATTAATTATTTTATTAACCAAGAATTAAACAAACCAGATGAAATTATAGCAAATTAATTTAATTCTTTATTTTCAAATCAAGACCAAATTCTTACACAAAGCTGCAGGGTAGAGAGAGAGAGAGAGAGAGAGAGAGAGAGAGAGAGAGAGAGAGAGAGAGAGAATTACTTACAGGTAGTTAAGTAAACTCAGCACACCGGACCCAGGTGTGCTGTTCCAACCAGATCACATGACCGACGCACCTTCTCGACGATCACTCCACAAGAAAAAACAACTGGAGCATCACACACGCGCTCCATGTGCATGTTTTGGTGTCACTGCCGTCGCCATGACAACATCATTCCCCCCGCCATCAAATTACACCCGTCTGTCACTGAGGTCTGTCTGTTTCCTCCTCGTGTGTGCGTCAGTGCACACCCTCAGTCTACGCTGCTCAAACAACCATCAGGTGAAATGAGTCAACTGCGCCATCTAGTGGTCAAGTATGAATATTAACGACAGAAACACAGTTTGTCTTGTGAAGGAAACGATGTTTTTAATTGATGATATTTTTGGTAGTCTGATTTCTCTCACAGTAAGCGAACACGTCACCTCAGAATCAAAGTAACACCTGATGACATGATCGAAACGTGTCCACTTAATACAAATAATACTGCAGATAATAATAATAATAATATTAGTAATAATGCAGAGTTCAAGCCGGCCGCTCGCCCATGGAGACTTTATGTCTAGCTGGTAGTTAAATAATTATATTAGCTAAATAAATACTTTAATGAATAAATATTGTAAAATAATGGCGTCCTGTGCATCTCTTCTTGTCGCTGACTTGCGTCTCAGTAGAATCCAGAATCCTGAGCGGCCCAGTTGGGAGTCTGGAAGAAGAGAGCACAAAGACAAACAAAAAAAAACATTTGAAAAGGAGTTCCAGGAAAAGCTCAAAACACAGAGCAGCTTCTCCTGCTCTCAATGATTGACAGGGCTGAAAGCAGGCCAAGAGGCTGCTCTTGTTTTTTTGTTTCCTCCATCCTGGCTCTTCTCCCTCCCTTCAGTAAATACCTCATTCCTGTTGCTGTGGGCCACTTTCTTTTCGATGTTCATTGCCAACATTTGGCTCCGGAAGGACAGGCTCTTGGTCTTCTCGATGACTTGCTGGTACGGAGAAACTGCGTTGTTGCCCATCACCACATGACCCTGAAATTAATCCACAAAAAAAGAATAAATTACAGACTTTATAAAGTACAACAGAATTAAAAAAACCTAAAAAATCCCCTCAGTGGATGTTTTCAGTCGTAGAAGAGAAAAAAGAAGCAGACAGGTATTACGTTCATGGTCGTGTCAGGGATGTTTGTGCTCCTCTAAGTGATGTGAAGCTCGTCTGACTGACGCTGGACGAGCGAGCGCGGAGCCTCACCAGCTTGGAGTCGATCTTGGCATCCAGTCTGGCGTTCCGGATGAGGTTGACGATCCACCTCTCCGCCTCCTCGGGCGTCATGTTGAGCTTGTCTGCCAGCATGCTGAGCGCAGAGAGGGAAGGAGGAGGTGAACACTATATCCTTTTGGACGGCAAATCAAAGTCTTATAAAGTTCTTTTTTTTTTTTCTTTTTCTTTTTTTTTTACACTTTACTGATATATACTTAAAAATATGAAGGGAAATGAACAACAGCCGAAAATTGGAGAGCGCTGGGAAGTCAAATTTCAGCGGGAATCAATCACCTGACGACACAAGTTGAAAGATTCTTTCATCATTTTCTTTTCTCAGCGCTGCACGCTCTGTTCCTGACAAGCTCCACCACTTCAAAAAAAAAAAAAAAAAAAAAGGGGGGGGGGGGGGGGGGGGGCGTACCTGATGCTGATACACTGATGAATCCGACAGAAGGTCTCAAAGATGAAGAGACGAGCGTTCTCAATGAAATCCTCGAGGCAGGCGACCAGGAAGAAATCATTCACAAGAACCTGAAAGGGAAAAAAAAAAAAAGGTGAATCAGAGAGACAGAACAGGAAGTTCCTCTCACTTCTCACGTCGGCACATTTTCCACCGCTCTCTTAAAGTGCTGAAGTTACAGTCTGTGTTTCCACACGGGAGCCGTGGTTATAATATCAGACCTTCATGACATGTATACTTTTACATAACGACACCGCACGCCAAACACAAATAACCTGCTGGAAATGATGCTGCCACCGCCGCCGCCGCCGGCCTGTTCGAGGAAAACGAGTCTCACTTGTGGAAGTTTTGAAACTCAAACGTGTTTGAGAAAGTTCAACTCAAGGCAGGAAAGGCTCGCTCGTGTTTTCAGGAGGAATTTAAACCACGTGACTGAGTCGGCTGAGCTCATCTCCTCGAGGTCGTCGCAAGCAAACGCCCCCCCCCCCCCCCCCCCGTTTGGAACGAGTGGGGAACCTGTGAGCGAAGATCTGAACGTGCGAGCGAGCAGCTCCTCTGCTGGCTCCTGGAAGCCTGGAAGGACGGAGTGTCTCCACACTACCAGGTATGTCTACACGTGTGTGTGTGTGTGTGTGTGTGTGTGTGTGTGTAGGTGTGTGTGTATTTACATTTCCTGTAAATAATTTCACTTTGCTTTTAAACATGTCAAGAACTTTATGTTACATTTTAAATGTTTTTTTAAAAAGTGCTATATAATATATAGACTAGCGCTGCTAACGTTAGCCACACTTTAACAGTTTTTTTTAAGTTTTCTTTTTTCAGAGGGATTGAATTCAAACTGTGACGGACTTCAAAATGAGTCACCGATCATTTAATTCCACCCCGTCTTTATCGGCGAGCTCGTGCCACAGAAACACGGGGCTCGCCGTGAGCAGGACTGCGTGGTGAAGCCGTCGCCAGGCGGAGGAGATTCTACTTCCACACGTCCTGCCTGTGGGTTTGTTAAAGCCACCCATCACACGCGGCGTGCTTGGCCGACCTCATCGCTTCAGAAACGTCTGAATATTTTAACGTGTGGAGCATTGAAAAGAAGACGTGGCAGCATTATTTCACAAAGTGGGAGTCATTATGGAAGAAATCCAATTATCCAGCGAGCACTTTGCCGCGGCGAGCGCTAACGAAGTAAACACTCCCGTTTAGATCAGAAGTGTTCTGTCTCACGACGGAGGAATCAAAGGTCCACATCTGACGACGTCGACCTTCCCGCGAGACGAGACCTCAGTCGTGTTCAGGAGCAGAACAGATCCCTCTGTGAGGATGTTTATGAAGCGAGTCAGAGGAGAAGCTCATCTCTGGAGGGAAGATCTGATAAAAACATGGTTATTGATTCCCCTGATCGTTAAAAATCAGCAGAATAAAAGCCGACAGAGTGACTTCATCGACCCTCTGTCACTGTGCTCACACTCTGTATCTGACAGGTTGGGTTGAGGCTTTTGCAATCACTGCATAATTTATACAAGAGAGGGGAGAAAAAAAAAAAAAGAAGCCAACTGATGAGAGAGCGCTCAACAAACATGCAAAGTGGTCCCCAAACACGAAAAAAAAAATCTGCAGTCAAGGGTTTCTAAAGAGAAGGAGAGCCAGCTCCAAATCTGACAGCTGTTCCGCTTTGAAAATCAATCTGAATAAAAAGTTAAAGCCGGCAAATCAGGCCAGGCGTGGATTTGCTGGGGCTGAATGGCAGCGAAGTTAAAAGCGAGGGACTCAGGAGATCAGAGCGGCACAACTAAGAGAAGCTTCATATCTAGCCCTCCGTCTCAGGAGACCGCCCAGGAGAGAGAGGGTGGGGGGGGGGTTCGGGTTCGAGCGACGAGACGAATACGTGGCGTCGAGCAGGAGGAGCGTCGTACGAAAACCTTAGGAAGCTAACCGTACCGCCTCGCACTCCCTCAGCTTCTTCTGGGCGCTGTCGAAGTCGAAGTTCACGTAGAGACACTCCACGAACTCTGTGATCGGGTCCTTGTACGTGTACGACTCCTGCAGACACACACACACACACGCACGCGCACGCACGCACACACACGCACGCACACGCACGCACACACACGCACACACACACAGACACACACGCACACACACACACACAGGAGGATAATTCATGTGTGACTGAATCCCGGAGAATAATTCGATTGGATTCGTTCTGCCAACTTTTATCGACCTTACCTGTTGAATGACCTTCACCAAGTCCTTGAGCACTTGCCTGCGCTTCCGCACATCTTTGTTGGTGATGACCGCGGTCGTGAGGTATCGCAGCATGTGTGGGCACATGGTCTGGATGGCATTTAGGTACCTGACAAACACAGGCAGCACAGGAAGGTAGTGACGCAACATGTGATCGGCTATTTAACAAGAAAATAAACAATTTGTGAAATAAAAGTGGTTTTTTTAACCACACAAAGTGAAACTTTCAGGAAAATTCTCATTAGCAATACAACAGCAGGATGACCTTCAAACTAATGAGGACTCAGTTCAGTATGCAATAAGAGCTGTGGATGAAGCGTGTCCTTTGATGTGTGGGGAAGCCGGAGACTGACTCACTGAGGCTGATAGAGGAAGAGCTCGATGATGTTGTCTCTGCCTTTAGGATGGTTGAAGAACACGAAGAGGGACCAGTGGATGAGCCAGGTCCTCTGCTGGAGCGACTGGAGAGGAGAGCTCACAGACTGCAGAGGGGGGGAATACGTGTGAACACATACATGATCAAGACTTTACCTGCACATCAAACACAGGTGAGGAAGAAGCTGCTTTACATGGATACAACTGAGGAAGATACCAGCTGCAACTTCCTGGTGTTAAAATGAAATGAATGAAAATGAAACTGCAGTTCTTTGAGTGTCCACTGGGGGCTGGAATCCCCATTAGGTCGTCCAAATTAAATATTTAAATACCCTTTTTTACAGCTAACATGAGCATGTTTACACCCCCAAAGAAAGACTGTGACGTCCTTCCTTTAAAAACACCGTTCAGACGCATTCAGACACTTTCATCATGACTGTATGAACTTGGGCGGCAGTAGCTCTGTTCGAACGGACTTGGGTTGGGACGTCGGTTCAAGTCCCAATGTGGTCCAAAACATGGATGTTGGTCTGGTAGCTGGAGAGGTGCCAGACCAACATCCGTATTGGGTGGTGCCCTAGAGCAAGGCACCGAACCCCAGCAGCTCAGGAGGCGCCGCCGCACTCTGACGTCTCTCCATTAATGCATGTCCACAGGTCCTGCTTGTGCACGTGTGTGATTCAGGCCTGTGTGTGTGTGTGTGTGTGTGTGAGAAGCATGTCCCCACAATAACAGAGTGCAAACCACAATCTCCCCCTCAGGGATTAATAAAATATCTCAGATTAAATTAACTGTTGTAGCAGCTAAAGGCCCGCCTCAACTCTTCCTCTTTGGCTAAAGAAACGTCTCCTACGAGCTCCACCTCCTCGTCGACTGCTTCTCTTCACTCACGTTGTTATCGATGGTCTCCCTCAGTCGAGTCAGGTCCTCCATGGCCGCCTCCCAGTTCTGCATGAGGATCTCAGAGGCCAGCTTCCCCCACAGAGAGCTCAAGGCGTTCCTGTCTGTCGAGGGAACCTGAGCAGACCGACAAGTTCAGTGATCACAGCGGGACGAGAAAAAAAAAGAGAGAAGAAGAAGAACCGAACAGTTGTGTGGAAACGATGTGAGAAAAGACGGTCCGCTCCTCCGTGATTCATGAGAAGGTTCGACCGTTTCAAAGTTATTCTTACCAGGACGCGGAAGAAGTAGAGGTACTCTGCGGCCCCGGAGTAGTTCCCGCACTCGTACTGGAACTTGGCGTACCTGTACAGCGTGTCCAGGTATTCTTGACGAAACTGAGAAATAAGAAAATCGAAGCAGAAACTAAAAATCACACGAAGATGATGATCATCTACAACCTGAGTAGAACCCGTCATACAGGGGTTTAATTAAAGCTTTTCACATTCTTCCTTCTAATGAATCTGCTGAAAGCTCACGAGATAAATGGCTACACGTCGTCTTTAAAGCCTGCAGAAACCTGGGTACAGTCACAGCAGCAGTCCAAGCAGCTCTGCCTCAGAAAGCTAATTGAGGCTGTGAGGCTGACAGAAAGCGGCTTATTAGGGAAACAGACGCAGTCCTGACACAGCTTTCATCTCTTAAGACAGAACAAAGCCCGTCTCATCTTTTCCTCCACGCCAACACCGTCCCTCCTCTCAGAATAATGCAAACCGTGTGAACAACCTTTTGATGAACAGATGCATCAAAACAAAAGCAAATAATCCGAACATTACGCTCCGACAGAAACGACGTGCGAGCGCTTGTGAGGAGACGCTTTGATCAGCGGGCACTCTGGCGAGAGTTGGCTAACAGTGGCAGCCTGTTGTTATGGAAACCAAATCTTTCCCTCTTCATAGGAAATTGCTGTGCACTTTTTTTTGAACAATACGAAAACTTACGTTGTGTTTCTCCGACAGATATTCGAACAGCATCCTCCCATCTCTGATGAGAAAGAGAGACACAGATCAATACTCTGCAGACGAGCCGTCATTAGTCCTCAGACGTGTTTTCTCAAGTATTTCAGTGTCACATTATTACAGTGCAGAGTCTCAGTGAAAAGAAGGCAACAATTCATCTGCTTTAAAAGCTGCTTTGACTTCTCTGCGTTTCTTCTCGTGTGTCTGTATTTTGTCCTGCAGGGATCAGCTTGTGACAACATTCAGTAGCTAACGTTGCAAATCTGCTGAATGACCAGTGTGTGTGTCTGTGTGTCTGTGTGTGTGTGTGTTGCATGTTCAACATTGTCTGATTTGATTTCTTTATTTCGAACACGTAAGAAAACGAAACAAAGAAATGCTGTAATCAAAAATATATATTGTTAAAGCTCAGAGAAGAAAAAAGATTTCTGTAGATCAAGTTGATGTCACTGATGACGACAAACGAGGAGAGACTCGAGTCAGCTTTTGTAATAAAAACACAGTGACCCCACGATCACTGCAGTGACTTCAGACTGAACCAAATATTTGAGAGAGAGAGAGAGAGAGAGAGAGAGAGAGAGAGCGAGGGGATTCTTTTTTTTTTTTTTTACTTTTCCTTGATCTGACCTCGTGGACTGCATTTGTCGGGTGGTCTCGGGATCTTCAAACATTTTGACGATCGGCTCCGTCTCCGACTGGAGCTGCTTCAGTTGGGCCACAACCGAAGTTCTCTTCTCCTTCAGAGCTGAAACATCGACAGACGCTGGTGACACCTTAATACAGCTGAACTCAATTACTAAACATTGCTTTAAAAAGGTTAAAATCTATAACTCAAACACCTCATGTCCAGTTGCTCCGAGGCACTGAGGAAACAGGAGGTTCATGAAGTCTGATCAGAGTGAAAAATCAGAATTGATGTCCATGAATGCCTGAACCCTGCTCACTATATCCAGAATCCACGTAAACAGTTTGTCATTGTAAAAACAACTTAAAGGTTTGATTGATGACTCGCTGAAATACACGTGTGTTTGCATGTTAGACGGAGTGCAGGAGTTTACCTTTAACTTATTTAATGGACACATTGCTCGCCTAAACATCTGTCTCATAACATGGATGTGCACAGTTTGTTTTTGTTTTGTAGATGCGTGCTGAACAGGTACTTTATAAAAACACATGAACAGGTCACGCAGTCAGAAATAAAGAAGATGGACTGAGTGCTTCTCTTCTCTCTCTCTCTTACAATGAGGGATGTCTTTGTCCGCGTACAGGTTTTTGTACACGTCCATGGCGAAGTCCACCATGTTGGTGTCACTGAGCAGGTCCAGCTTCCCCTGAAGAAGCTCCTTCTCATTGTAGATCTGTCGACAAAATCAAGTCACGAGTAAGCACGACTGAGTGAGAGAAGGTTCGAGAACATCGGTGACATCTGCCCAGGCGTAACCATGGCAACAACAACAACAACAACAAGCGAGTTATCAGTGACCTTAAACACGTCTTTATTCATGTTAAACATTTACACAGGTGAACTATTACTAACTAATAACAATAGTACAAACGAGAGAGAGAAAATTCATAATGTTTCTGCCAGCTGAGGAGCTGTTTAACATGACTGTTGACAAGTTAGCCTGCTAACGGCTAGCATACAGCCGTGTTTTACGCCCACAAAGTAAACATTAATATCATAGTTAGAGGTCATTTAGGACAGCATTCCGCTTACTTCTTTCACTGACAGGAATTCCAACAGAGGGAAAACCAAATGTCGGTCCAAAAAATGTGCTATTTTGGTTGTCAAATCGTAGTCCGCCATGTTGGCTGGCTTCTTCCTCCTCTTCTTCTTCTTCTCGTGGATTTCCAAAAGTGTAGATGCCTTGTTGTGGCACGTTGCTGCCCCCCTCAGGCCAGCTTTGGTAGTGATTTGAGGTACTTCAGACATGTAATCTTGTTGAGAATATAAACAATCTGATTGATTGATTTGATTAAGTAAATGTCAATGTCTAGTTATCATAATGGGTGCTGCAGTGGAGAGCGCCGTCTTGGCCTCCTTCTTCTCACAGTCGATGTGCATGCAGGTTGCAGCTTCGCAGAAAATGAAGCTTCAGTGTTTAGTCAGTTCTGCACCCTTTCTTTCTGAGTTCTGACCACGTGTTTGCCTTCACTAAAATGTTGAGTCTTTGTTAAATTGGAGAAAAAAAAGAAAAGAGAAAGAAAGAAAGAAAGACCAAGACCAGGAAGTTAAGTTTTTATTGTTTGATCTTATCACTAATTTGGAAGAAAAATAAATCCCAACATCAAACTACAACATTTAAATTCCTCTGAAAATGTCATTTTGCTTCAGCCCAATAAATTCTTGATTGCTATGAGAGCTCAAACTGTGGATTGCACACATTATACAGATTTAGATGTATGATCCCACAACGGAAACGTGACGCACAAAATATTTTTGTCTTGGCATACGGGCAAACATTTACCACAGGCTGAGAAGACACTGAAAAGCACAAGTCCCCTGATTTGTCAGGTTCTTATTATTTATCTTTTTCAGAGAGGCATGTCACCTCCAAGCTCCAGAAAGATCCACAAATTGGTGTTTAAATGAATGACTCAAAATATTCTCGTTCAGACATAGGGACAGAAGTGGACTCTGTGGACACGTGACCAAAATAAATGAGTCTGCGGTTTTATTGACCTCTTTGAGGTCAGAAGTGGGACAGGTAGCATCTGTGACCACAGCATGGGACTGATCAGAGATGTGAGATGGAGCTCAGTGAGCATCAGTCAGCGAGAAAGAGAAAGCTCTCGTCCTCAGCCTGCAAAGGACGGTAGTTCGAACTCACCCTTATCACAAAGTCAATATAGTCACACAGAAAGATCTATTTTGTTTACAGACGCAGTCTTGGATGTGTCCTGAGTCTGATTTCTTTCAAGCAGCAAAGGAGGAGGAATGATCGAATATCTTTAAGTCCCTGTGGCCGCTGGGAAACCAAATGCAAGGAAGAGATAGGAGATGTTCAAGGAATAAATAAAGGGACTAATCCCGAGAGCTGTGCCACAAGCAAAGCTAATAAATCTTCAGTACATCAGTGCAAAACAAATGAGCGTGCACTCGTATACCCGAGTTTTCAGAGTTGGAACTTGAGGGGAAAAGACTTAACTATCTGCATTTATGAGTCGCCAGAGTGAGAAGAGCATCGTTTTTTTTTTTTATTAACCATAAAATGCTGCTGAACCTTTAGCTCTGATGATAACCTGCCAAAGCAGCCAGCACACTAAAGAGAGCAGGTGAAATAATAACCTGCTTCCAATCATCCTACAGTTCAAGAATTTAAACGGGGAATACAGATTCAACATCAAAGACGAAGATACACTTTGTTGTGTAACACAAAAGAAAACTGAGACACAGGAAAAGCTAAATGGCAGTGCTGCTCAATGTGGAGTAGTACAAGACTGTCGTCGCTTTAACATTTAAAAAAAAAGCCTGCATGTGGTAACTTTATAAAAAGTGCTCTCTCATCACTTTCTCTCTGCTTACTCAAAGGCTGCAGTCAAGCGTAGCCATTTTCATCAGGTTTTGAATAGCTAGGCAATGAATCC
The DNA here is from genome assembly GCF_947650265.1 of Symphodus melops. Classification (NCBI taxonomy): domain Eukaryota; kingdom Metazoa; phylum Chordata; class Actinopteri; order Labriformes; family Labridae; genus Symphodus; species Symphodus melops. The sequence goes on from NC_136708.1 coordinate 20,967,389, forward strand.
CTACATGAAATCTCCATGAGCTTACTCGTGCCTTACACCCACACACACACACACACACACACACACATACACACACACACACACACACACATACACACGCATCAGTATAAGAAATGTCATTTTTGTTGGCACACATTCACAACCTCCTTCTCTCGTGCTCTCTCTTTTTCTCTCTGTCCATCCTCGAGGCCACGACACACACACACACACACACACATAGATATAAACACACACACACATCCCGGACTCAATCTGAGAGAGACGCCTGGCTGCCTTCCACTTCTTTTTTATGAGAACAAGAGCCAGCTGGATGTGGAGCACTTTAGAGGAGAAGCCAAGGATTTAATAAAGACATAAGAGCAAATGAAACTGATTAATTGTGGACAAAGAAAAGCACCATCCCAAAAAAAAAATAAAATAAAATAAAATAAAAAATAGACTCATAATGCTTGTAACATCCTCGCTTTGATGATAATTCAAATTCATTGCCTTCTTGTGATAGTGCGTCCAGGTGGTATGGTGCACCGCTGCTCTCTGGAGCCACCGAGGATCACAAATGTCAGAGCGAATGAATTTCTCTGCCTCCGTGACATTAAAGCAGTGGAAGTAAGACAGCAGGAACCGCATCCTGTCCTGGAGACTTCTTCTTCTCCCCTGCCCCCCCCCCCCCCCCCCCCCCCCCTCTTCTACATTTTCCCAGCTTACACGAGTCTACGGGGTGATGTTTACCTCAGCGCTGGTAGAAAAACAACAACCAGATATTGCTTGTGGCTCGTTAGGTGTGTTGGCAGCGCTGCAGTCACCAGGCAACAGGCAGAAGGCATTTTCTCAAACTACCCAATCCTGCTACAAACTGACACCAAAGATGAAAAACCATGAGCACTGCTTGATCCTTGTCTTTGAAAACGGTGTAAGCCCTATGTTTTCAGCAAGTACACCAGGACACACCATGTGTACGCCGTTATTTCCCTCCAATTTCTGTATTTCCGGGGGCTTTTTTTCCCCCTCTAAAAACAGGTTGGAGAGACAACCAAGATGGAATCAAATAAGCATGTCTGAAAGCTGACCTTAGAGCCAATCACGGTGTGCAGCATTCACTTTAAATTGCACATGATTTAGGTCCAATAAAAGAGAAAATAAATAAATAATTCTCCACACTGCAGTTGGAGCTCACTAGATATTAGAAGCTGTCCATCATCCGATTCAAAGGTGCATTAAGGATCAAGCTTTGATCCTCCCCGAGCGTCCGTCTGCTGCTTCCACGCACAGCTCTTATGATATGAGTCTGAGAGGGACAGACGTTACTGCAAACATGAATTTAAATCATGTATCTTAAAGTCACTGAGCCTCCATTCTTGGTTCTTGGCATCGGGGCTCTTAACCACTCCAAAGAATTTGAACAGCCTGACACCATCTGAGTTTTGGCCTGTCTGCACTTTGAGAGCTAAGAGCAAAAAGACGCCTTGTGGAAGTTAATATGAGGATGTTCCACTCTTTTAATCTTATTTATTTTGGATAATAGTTCAAGCTGCAGAAAATGTCACGTCTACTATTTGTATTTGCAAACACTTTGAATAAGCTGTCAACACTGATCTCATATGCAGCAAATCATACAATTATATACATGACTGATTTCTTACTTGGGCTTTTATCACGAACAGCCAACAGTTCAAAAACCTGTTCAAAAAGTGTTTCATCACTGTGCATGTAAATCAAGTTTCTCTAAAGTTCATTATTAGCTTTATCTCAAAATGTTTATTTTAGCTTTCTCCTCCTAGTTTGCAGAACTGTCCTGCTAACTTTTAATGCAGCTTTGTTTGTGTACAAAAAACACACATCTGGATATTCTGTATTTTATGTGTTTATCACTCTGTACACTTAGTTTGTGAATAAGAGAGAAATTATGTGAAACTTGGCCAATGAAGTGGATTCAGACTCTTCTAAATAATTCATTAGGTAGGGGATGTATGGGGTCATAAAGTACACATTTATACATTTTCATACAAACGATGCTACAGATGAGACCATGGCTGAGGGAGCTGATGGAGGCCAAGAACTTTACTGCACAAAACTTTCGTCAGTCCCCCACACCCCCCAAAAAAATCCCATTTTCTCCTGTCACAAAGACGATGTTACTTGTTGTTGCTGCTGCTTGTCAACCCCGAACAAGAAAACTTCTCCTTAAGAGTTGTTTTCTCCTTTTATACGCTCGAGAAAAAAAGCAAATCTTCCTCTGAGAACCTCTTAGAGTCAAAAAGCTTTGACAGCATCCGTGCGACAAATAAACATATCTTGCAGATTTCCTGAAAAAAACAAAAAAACAAATTCTGACCTAGTTGCAGACGGAGTCGACTGCAGTGCAGAGGCCATACGAAGCTGTCAATCCTCTCAGTGATGGACTGTTTGTTAACTTCACTGATGTGTCAAATCAATACACTATTTCTAATGCACCGTATGTAGACATTTACTGTACGTCCTGTTTGCCTGCTCATACCGTATGTATGAATATTGTATGTATGAAAGACATGAACCCTCAGACGATGCTGCACCCACGCACAGTCATAAGTTAACACCAGCGGAGCGCAGGAGCTTGAAAGGGCACGATAATGATAGTCTGTGGTGTGCGAGAAAAAAAAAACGAACAACAAAACATGAATAAAGAAGACACTATAGGAGAAAGAAAACTATCACTTCTTATGTTGTCCCAGTGTCTTACTGTCAGAGATTAATAACAAGAAGACTTACATGAAGCTGCGCAGCCAGATCGACGTGATCACTTTTCATGCCGAAATATCCAAAATACAAATACATATTTAAACCTGAACCCAAGAGTTTCCGCTAAAGTGCATCTTACCCTGGGATTTCACTTTATCTACATGTGTTGTACAGTCTAAGTCAGTAGGTTACAATGTGGAGGGTAAAAAAAAGTTCAAATTATTAAAAATTGTATTTTAGTTAAAACCTATGTCAGTAGTGGTTCCCAAAGTAGGTGTAAAGGAAGGAATGTCTTTTACCAGTTTTTATTAATTACAATGAAAATGAGATGAAAGTGTTAAAATGTAAGTTTTCTCCTGACATCAACGATGTAGGTAAGATGAACACGCCTGTGTGTCTGTTTCTTCAGTTCAGTTTGTCCCGTTGTCAATGACAACGGGGGAGGAGACGACAGACAGAGCGATCATTTCTCTGGAACAATTTCCAGGTTGTCGAGTTGCTAAATGCCGGGGCATGATTCACTCACACTGTGTTCATGTTATCTTGGTAAATATTTACCTGAAATAAGGAAAATATCAAGCACACACAGTTATCTAAAAACGTACCTCATGGACGTTGCCGAGGAAAGCAGAAATTCAATGTTGTAGCCTAGCAACAATAAGAACTTGTTAAAAAGCATTTTGAAAGTGAGGTTGAGGACACAAACATTGTTAACTCTTCTGTTAACTTCTTCAAACTGGTTGTTTCATTTCTGCACAATATCAGGATAAAAGACCTGCTAGTTAAAGGCATTTTATAATAGTGAGAGAAGATACAACAGGCAGGACATGCTAATGTACCACGTTAACCATTTATTAGCATGCATCTTTCGCAAGTCAAGATGCGCTAACACTGGCTAGTTTTCAAACTGATCCGTGTTTTTGTTGTGCTCATGTGAGAATGTATGGAAGAGCCGGTAACAGTCGTGGAGTGAATGTCTCGAAATAAACAAAGGTGGAGTAAAACACACAGCTAAACTTAAACGTTTCCCCCAAACGCTAAATATTACACAGAGACTAGCTTAAGCTGAACTTGTTGAGATCATCACTGCACCTCAATCTTTAAACTAAGAAATGCATTTAGAGTTTCAGTGGTTTTTAGCTTTCATAAGGGAAGATGACTGGCTATATTTAGCACACAGAAGCTTAGGGAGAGAGAGAGAGAGAGAAAATAGTTGAATGTCAAGAAAGAGAATGCATAGCTGACATGTTTTTATTTGCCCTCGGCCACGACACTTTGCCCTCACTTAATTTAAGCTGAATGAAACGAACTGAGCTCCCCAAGTCGTCTGCACGCACTCACAGAGCGAGCTGACACTGGAGTTCAGACACTTTGTCATCTGTAAAGCCGAGAGTTTCTGGAGAGGGAAAACAAGTGCTCGGTGCTTTGATCCAAAACACTCAGCAGCAGCCTTCTGACTCTGCCCAGACGCCCCAAACACTCTCAGCCACACAACTTCAAATTAACCTCACCTGAAGGGTTTCCAACATGTATAAGCTAAAAGGGGAGAATGTATATTTTGAAGCCTTGGCTGTCAAAGAACAGCAGGCACTGAAAATGTTTGCTTTAGAGGAAGAATGTGCAACGTGTCACACATAAATCCAGTATATCCTGACTGTCTACTTGAGTTTGACTCAGACTTTGTGCACAAAAGCGTTGCTCGTGTTTTTTTTCTCACCGTACACGTACATTTTGTTATTTTTCTGTCTGTCACGCTACGTGTGATACTTTCCCATGAAACCTTGATAATATAGAGAAATGAATCCCAACACATTTAAACCCAAATCAGTTCACAAAGTGCTCTGCACACCGCAGTCTGGCTCCAGCTTCTTTTTTCTTTGCCAAGTTGACACATCAAGGTTGCAGATGTGTTTGAATCCAAACGACAGCTGAAGTGCTCGATGACAGTTTTAATGGTGCTATTAGTGAATTGGGCTTCAGCCATTTTAAAGTTATGGCTGACACATCACATTTTGTATGCCTCTTTTTTTTATGTGGTTTGCTTCCCTTTGCTTGCTCTCTCCACGGGATCACAACCCCTCTGAGATCTTTGGACTTCTCCTCAGATGTTTTTAAAAAAAAAAAAATCAATACTCAGTGAATGTCTTGTGAGTACAGATATAGCTTTTTATGTGATGGTGTTTTCTCACATTTCCTGCCTCTATTTTTAAGGCAGACTAAGTGTGTAAAAAAAAAAATCCCTATTTGGAGAAAATAAACCCAAAGTGAATCTTTCAGGTAAACCTGTCTGTGTGGATGAAAAATGAAGGAGGTGACAAAATCTAACCATAGCTTGTCGACGTCTCTAAAAGGAAATAGTTCAGAAATCATCATAACTATTTAAGGAGGAGACAATATTCCTCATTAGGAAGAAAAGAAACATATTAGTCTATATATTCATATGATTATTGTGTCGTAGGAGGCAAATAAAGCAAAGAGAAACACGTTGTTGTCATCTGCATAACAACAGATTTCAAGGCAGGAACTCGGGACTGACTGAGCTCTGTGAAGTTTTTCCTCTCTGCATGCAGGCTTGTTATTTCTCTGTGTGGTGGGTAGCTTTTGTAAGCACATGTATTTTTGCATCACTTGCCCTGAGTTTTTTTTGTTTGTTTTTTTTTTGATGCAGATATGAGTCACTTCGGTTTGATCTGGTTTGAATGACAGGAGGCATAAAGTCCCCCAGAGACAAGGGGTGGAGTATACAAGAGTAACAAGAATAAAAAAGAATGCTTGATTGTGTTTTTTCCCTCTTTGTTGTTTTTGTTTCTGGATTTGCAACATGTAACGTTTCATCAAGGCTTCGTTAGCAGAGACAGCAATCATCGCCTGCATGCAGCCACAGCAAGCACATCAAGATAGAGAGTGTGTGTTCAAAGGCAAGCAGTGCTGGAAATGTGTAAAATGCATTCTCCAGAATCCATCAATTAACTTTTTTTTTTTTATCTATTTCTGAGTTTTTGTCACGTGGTGTCAGTGACAAGCTCGTGTGCATGTTGACACATTCAGACCTGCACAGCTGCACCATTCAGCAAACAGCTGCCAGTAAATCAAAGCTAATTATGCAATAAAAATTCTACTGCTTGTTGAATATCTGCTAACCAGAACAATAACAGAATGTGTATCATGTCTTTGAGAAGTTTTATAATTTACCTGAAATATCTGCCCCTCTTCAACACACTGAGCATGACAGGAATTTAATTCACAGTGTGAGAGATATCTTTAGAGAAGAAGGTAGAAATGTGGCCTTTCACTGTTAGATTCAATGCATAAACAGAACTTAGGTGTTCGGTGGTTAATTTACTTCATAAATACATGAATGGTGATAAATACGTGACTCTTTTTAAAGTCCTTAAAACTGAAAAAAGATGTATTTTTGAAAGCTTCCAGGTAACTGTACGAAGCTGCATGGATGACAGGAAAAGCCCCAGCTCAGGGATTGCAGCATTTCTCTGTCAGAAATATAAAAATATCGATTCTGATAGAGTGGCACAAAAAAGAATAGAGCCAATCGATGCTACATAAAAAAACCACTCTTGATGTGTTTCATACTCAAAGATTGCACTCAATTGATTCTCTCCAAATACAGCCGTCCAAGGCTTTTGTTGGAGGCTGAGAAACCAGGCGCGAGTCGTCGAGTGACGTCAAACCCTCCTCAAGAGTCAAGTGGAGACTTTAATAAGTCGTCTGTGGAAAGCTTTTATGTTCCTGCTGGTTCTATTTGTTCAGACGTTCAAACCTGGCCCGCAGGACAATCTGCGCCATAAATCAAGTACAAGGTAAGCAAAACTGTCCAGCTGAGAAATTAATTTACCCTCCCGTCTTTCACAGCGAGGAAATATGTCTCCAGTTGGAGCTGCATCCTTCTTTTCTCTGAGAGATGTTCACTGTCACACGCCTGACCTCGATGCATCTGGATTTCATGGCTCAGTGTTTTTATAGGACAGTGATGCAGCGGAGAAACGTGCAAATAAAACCAGGTTTAGACACGAGCAGACCTCTTTTTTCTTGTCATTGTGATTCATAGTTAAGATTTTAACAGTGTTTTACATTTTTTATGTCGTCGTCGGTCTATATCAGCGTTACTCCCGGGAGTCTCTGGACTTTTAATGCTTCTTAGACTTTCTCGCCTCTGCTGTATTCCTGGGTGGCAGACAGTGTGAGAGGGAGAAAAAAAATAGACAACCAAGCTGCAGATCTCTCCGTTAAAACCACACAAAAACAACAAAGACAACATTTCTCCCTCCCGTTATCAAACTTCCTGTGCAGAGAGTCGAACATGTCGTTTCTGATCAAGAGTGACACAAACAGCCTGCTTGAGCTCACACAACTCAAACACCCTGTCACCTGTCCTTTTGGGCCAATCACAGAGCAGCTCTGCAATCAGTGACTCAAATATGTCACGTCCACTTGGAGTGCAGGAGGCAGCAGGTGAAGAAACGCAGCTCCGTCCACGCTGACAGTCCGGCTATCGGGTCCAGATCAGAGTTTTTTCAGACTCTGACCCATCAAATGTGGAGGCTCCATGAACTACCACGCACCATCCCTGATTATAAAACGTCGGACGTCGACCCCGATGAGAGCCCTAAAGAGGTGCATGTGAGGCTCAAGGAGCTCTTTGATAGGTCGATCCAGCCAAAGGGGGACTTTTTACTTGTTTGGGTTTGTTTGGCTGGTAAACAGCACATCAGGGGACTCCAATCACTCGGGTTGATAGGAACCCTTTAAATGTTCCAGGTGTGTCACTGCTGGGTGATGCACCAGGAAGCGACCGACGGATGGTCCGAGTGAGGTCAAGTGAGGTCACGATCGCTCTCTCCCCCCCCCGACTCCCGACGGCCAGACAGGAGAGGACGTTGCACTTCTGAACAATTTGAGAGACAATCACAATGACTGAACTGATAATCTGTCATGACTTGATGGGTCATTTTAAACATCTTTTAACAGTCCTCACTATAGGTCTCTTATGTCTGCACACCTACAAACATCTTTAGCTGAAAACGCTGCTACAGTGAAACTCCACTGTGGCTCGTCTATTCAGCATTTCCAGCTTCATGTTTGATCTCAACAGGATTGCAGAGGAAGCTTTTTTTTTTTGTCGTATATTTTGGTGTATATTTGAAGAGAAGGATGTTTGACGGGAGAAAAACGCTAACCTCAGACGAGATGTGTAAGTAGAAAAAAAATGTGTCAAATTTTCAAACATGCCACAGCTACCGTCAGCATGGTGAATCAGAAGCAGAGCATCTTTAACTCCCTTACACACTGAGCCACCGTGGAACACACACTTTTCTCCGTAGCAACAGGCTGACCCCGTTTCTATGGTTATGATGTCCCTTCTGCTTTTTCTTTCAAGAAAACGATGGCGAAAGGGAAGAAAAAAAAAAAAAGTAAAGGACGGACATGGAGTGTGTGGGCACTGCTCCACCTGCAGCAGGTGGTTCACTTACGCAGAGCGAACAAAGGGAGATGCTGGCAGCTCACGTGTGTGGAGTATGTGCAGCTCAGTTTGCTGCATTGAGTTAAATATGTTGAAGTAAGTTCATAAACCCTTCAAATTCAACCTGCTGTCAGCTGCAGCTGCTCCGACTTTGTTTAAATCGCCCAAACAGCTTTTTGTTCTGAAGTGTTTGCTGAAGACTCTTTGATTTATGTCACAGCCTGTGGACATTTCTGCCGCTCCAACGTATCCGCCACACTTTCCTTTCTAATATTTCCCGTTTCAAACCCCAATGTCAAACATTTTTAAGTGTCAGTTTCTGCTTCCTCTTCTCCCAATCACAGCTTTGCTCGTCAACCAGTAGATCTGTCCGTCTTTGACATCCGGAGCCACAGGACGGATTCAAACCCAGGACGCACTCTGTACACGGGCGAGCGAACCACTAACCACTCGGCCGCCAGCATCTCAGCAGCACGACCGTACTTCTTTGTTAAGAAACAACTTTAACAGCTTGTAGCGTATGAAATCACATCACTTGGGCAAACACAGGCAGTGCACCCGCACGGAGCCACGAGCTTCGATCACAGAGGTTTCAATTTACACCGATCAATAAAAACTTCCAGTTTGTTGACTCTTCTCTCTCCGTCAAGGATAAGAAGTTAAAATGCAGCCTCCAGGTTCATCCGCCTCGCAGCTTTCAGCTCTGAATACCTCCTGAAAGACAGCTTGAAAGGCGGCGGTGTCTGTTGGAGCAGGATTTCAGGGCTTTAAAACCCTCCGAGCTGAATGAATAAAGCTGATAAATGATGTGGCTGATTTTATTTCCAACTTCTTCCTCTCTGCTTCTCCTTCTCCCATTTTTTCTTCTTCTCATCCTCTCTGCTCCGTCCCTTTTTTTTTCTTCTTCCTCCGAGCTGCCTGCCGTTGCTATGCGACAATCTGAGTAACGAGAATCATTATTGAATAAGTCATTAACTTAAGGCAATAGTTCAAGAGAGGCATTTCAAACCTGGAGACATGATCTTACTCCTAATCTGCCAAGCAGACAGAACATAGTATGCACGACTGTGTGACGGAGAGAGAGAGATTTTCTGCTGCTCGGCCACTCAGTGTGATGATGACAGCTGATGATAAGTGGCAGCCAGACGCTGATGTGAAACGCCGCCGCGAAGGCTTTTCTCCCTTCAGGTCCCTTGAGTCCGGAGCCACACCCTGGCTCTTGACCCTGAGTGACCCCTGAAGCAATCCAATTCCATTTCCTGCTGCCAGCTGCCCTGAATGATTACTCTGACTGACTCCATTCATGGCAGAGGAGGGGAGGAAGAAGAGGAGTGTGTGTGTGTGTGTGTGAGGAAGCTGAGAGTGTGTGTCCATTTGTCTATCACGGCGTTTCCTTTGCAATGGACACACATTTTGTGCCTCAACGACACATGACACGTTCATGTGCGTGGGATTCTGTGCGGTGTTTTGGCAGGTTGTGTGTGTGTGTGTGTGTGTGTGTGTGTGTGTGTGTGTGCCGTCTTTTATTACAGGTTTGATTTTGTGTCTTGGAGAGTCCCCTGGCAAAACAAACACAGACACCAATTAAAGCTGCTGCAGTGTCCCAGCTCCTTTACATCACTAATACAGCCAGAAGAAACGAGCTGCTTTAACCCTTCTCTTCCTGCTTCTCAGCTGCAGCTCTGCACAAACACACTTTCATCAGCACCGGCAGTAAGAAGCACACACAGCGTTTAACTGTGTGTGTGTGTGTGTGTGTGTTTGCTTTGTTGTTATAATCCCAAGAAGAAAGGAGCACCGCGACGTCCATGTTTCTATCACCACTTATAAAATCAACTTCAGGATATCTTTTGAATGTTAGACTGTTGTGTACAAGCACCTCAAACGTGACACCATACAGATCTGTCATACTCCCTATTAATCCTGCAGTTTAAAAGCCACATTAGCACTCTTTACTCTCGCACCACTTTTTTTTCTTTTTCAATCCTGGAATTCACTTCAACTCAGAAGTGAATGTTTTTTTTGTCCTTATTTCTTTCAGTCTTCTTACTTCAAGGCTAACTGCACTGTTTGTTTTGTTTGACTAATTCCTGTTCTTCACAGGAGCGGGTCAGGGTCTGACCAGATCATCAGTTTGATCACGAGCTCTTTTTTAATTCCTAATCAAGTGCACTCAAGATCCTAATCACCACATTACTTATGGCGTATCTACTTACACGGAAAATAGTGTGAATGGGGAATGGTTGACGTGAAATGTAAAGCTCTTTGAGTCGCTGAAGGACTAGAAGGACACGACAGCAGCTGATTCAACAGATGGGGGGGTGTAGGAGTTTACGGAGCCGCATTTAAAGAAAAATCTCACCTGAAAGAACGGATGCAAAGTCTTTTCTTAGCACTACTACGTCTTCAATCAAAACGGATATAAATGTATGCAGTGTCATGGTGGCTGCCGGCTCAGTTGGTAACCTTTAACAAAAAGGGAAAGCCTTGGTACACCGGCACAGGTTTTAGTGATTGAGACCATGGAGAGAGCTCTTCTTCGAAATATGTGGGCGTGGTCAAGTTTGTTTGACTGACAGCTCCACTGTTTGTTTGGAGGAAACTGTTTAGAGATTAATAATCTTTTTTCTTTGTTGGAATTAGTTACTTCATAAATTCTCAGTGTCACTCTTACAACCTGTCCTGGGCCAATCAAACCGAATCATTAAAACAGTACGGAAGCCTTAAGTAAAAAAAAAAAGTCAGACAGATATCGGCAGCATAACAAATGATTTAGGCAGAGATTAACGGATCTACTATCATCATTAAATTAGACTTTTGTTGAAATCAATCTGTCAAGGTTGGTGTTGTTTGATTTGAAAACAAAGACCTTAGAGCCTCATTGTGTTGTTAAAAACTTGTTTGTTTGTTTATTTATTTCCAGGGCTTTTTTTAAGCACAGGCGATGAGCTTTAAAATGAGATGTTTTCCCACATTGTTACAGACAAGCCTCCGTGTCGCCAACACTGCAGCAGTAAATGTCAGGAGACTGAATCATTATAAACGAACGTCGCCGGGGAGGAATATATTCTGAATCGGAGCTGCTTCCCCTGCAGACACGAGTCTCAGAAGAGCCGGAGTTTTGATTTAAGACTCTCTCTTTCATGTTTCTCACACTGTGAAACTCACTTCACGGCTTCTACGACGCCACACCGCTCTCTTCAACCATCACAAACTTAATGCTGCACACTCACAGCTGTCCTCTGATGTCTGCCATGCAGGGGGGAAAAAAAGTCAATCTGTGGAAATGAACAAAATCATCCACTGGAGCAGACGAGTCAGAAGTTAAAGAAGTAAAATATCTCATCAATGAGGAGAGTTCAAAAGCACCTGTGAACCATGGCGTTAATGAGGACAAGAAATTAGGTTAATATTTGAGTAAGAGGGCAGCTGATTGGATCTTTTTAATCACATCATCGAGGTGAGAGTGAGCGGAGGTCGCGTGGAGGATAATGCGATCCTGCTGGCCGCGAGCGCTTCCATCTACAAAGGCTGCACATGCGCAGTGTTCAGCAAAATACGATCGTTCATTCACAGCGTCTTCTGTTAGAGCAATGAATGGCTGTCACAGTTCACTCCAGTGCTGCAGCTGGACTCATTTGGCTTTTAATAAGAAGCAGTTTCTGGTTTGATTGAGGCAGTAGTTAAAATGTGTTTTGTTGTTGTTTTGTTTCTCTCTCTCTCTCTCTCTCTCTCTCTCTCTCTCTCTCTCTGGCTCTCAGGCCTCCCATGAGCAATTAAATAACACCAATTACCCAGGAGAGCGTCCCTCCAGGGGTTTGTTGATTCTCTCTGTCTCACTTTGTGTGCATTTAAACATCTGCAGCCCCTAAGTGTATTTAGGGTAAACGGAGCATCAGACATCGGTACTCAACCACAAAACCTAATTACACCTCCTGCGGTACACTATTTCAACAAATGGGAGCAAACACAGGCACAGTCAACAGCATTTCTTTGGATCTCAACACAGATTCATGCATTTTGTTGTGCTTTTGTCCAAACACATCTGCACGGATTCTTTTTTGCTGCTTTTCAATGATGTGTTGTGTTCTGACAAAGCGCAGGCAGGAATAATGACTCGCTAGCCGCAGTGTGCACACAAGCCTTCAACATACAAGCCTGCAGCGGCGCGTAAACACGAGCTCGCTGAAATGGCAGCATCATTAGTAGCAGTGATGTAGGAGTAAACAAAGAGTCAGGTCAGAGATCGTCAAAAAAGGCAGACCAGCAGACACTCACAGAAACATAATGTATACTTCTGGAAGGCATATCTCATGTTTAATGTAAGACCACAACATAAGGTAGTTCCTGCTCTAAACAGGGTCATCTACGAAGTGTCTTTGCACTTTAAGTTGCAAAAGAACAAACTGAGATGGAAGTGTTTAAATGCACTTTGAATGACCAAAAAAAAAAAAGGAAAATGTTTTACAGTCCAGAAAACAGTCTTCCTTGGAAATGTGAGGGTTTAGATTTCAAAGAGTCTGACATCCGTTTTCTGAAAGTGGTCGGCAGTGATTTTCATCCAAAGGAAGAAAAAAAAAAAACCTCGCAGAGAACACAAAACCTTTTAAAATCTAAAATCTAGTGTGTCGAATTAAGAGGATGTTGAGCTAGAACCATGGGAGCACGGATCATCTCTGCTCTGAACTTAATGTGTTAGCTTAAATATTAATACAGCACTAAAATGCCCATATGTATATGACTGCTGTGTTTTCTGCTCTCGCTCATGCTGACTGTAAAGAGACGTCCAGTAAAGTTAGAATCATTGTTTTAGCCTGGGTTCATGAACCCAAGCAGCCATCTTTAAATATGAATCTTTATCACTCTCTGTGTTTCAGCTGCAGCAGGTGGACATAAGATGAGCGTTTCCAAATCGAGGCTTAATACAAACACACATAGCATCTTCCCCCAGCTGGGAGAGCCATCAAACATCTGAGCCGAGCTTCAACATGCAATGCAATCAGGTTGGAGAGTCGAAGTGACCCGCGGTTGCCGTTAGCGACCAATTCTTTGTTTGCTTTTTGTTGCCAACTCCAGAAACTGAGTCGTGCATTTGTGAAATAAGATGGTGTGAAAGAACAATCAGTCAAATCTGAGACTGAGTGTGTTCCAATATTTAATAAGCATTAGCTTTTATTTTCAGAAAAAAGGAGTGAATGAGGATTAATGTGCAAACAGAGACTTCCTGAAACCATCTGTGAGCGTCTGTGAAAACAGAACTTCTGTTGTAGTACTTGGCATTAAGTGTGAATTACTTTATTTTTTAACCCCCACTGTGTTACAGTCTGAAAACTTTCTTTTATGTCACGTTCATTCTCAAAACAGGGGCGTGTCCAGGAGAGGGGTCAGAGGTCGCATGGGCCCCTCTTCCAATCTGATTGACCACCCCAGGTGACAAACTATGACTGGCTAGTTGCCTCATTAAAGGCGGGACTTGAGTTCAAATCAGCTGTTCAGGCTGTGTTGCAACAGGAGGCTTGAACCTGTTTTGGTACTGAAGCCAAGAAAAGTATTTTTATAAATTAGCCAGCGTGCAACAAGTCCGCTCACACATTTACTTTTACAGGATTTTAAATTGTGACTTTGAAAGAACATTTTCTTTTTGAGTCTGTGGCTCACCAAGAACAAAGCTTCGACGATTTACACGCTGACTCTCTTTGTGTTCCATAAAATGAGATCTGATAAGTAGAAATAAAAAGTCTGAACACGCCCCTGACTCAAAATAAAGGATGAGTAATCCCTATCTGAGGTTCTGGCAAACTTAAGCTGATGGCTGCTTGTCAGTCTGGCCCTCCGAAATACTCAAAAGCTCTGCCAATTGTATATCACAAGCTGCCATTTTGGCCAGTACAATAAATGCAAGGCAAGCTGACATTCCTGGCAGCTTCTTTTTTTTCTCCTGAATGCTGCATTTCTGTTATTACCTCGCCATCGATGAAGCACTTTGTTTCTAAGGCTCTTAAACTGTTTACAGGTCTCTTTTAATCAGCACGTTTTCTCTCCTTCACAGGTTATGTACATTTATGCTACATAAGTTTTAAGTCTAATGCTAATGCTAACTGCACAGGTTTAACCTTTACTCTTAGTCACATAGGGGGGCTGCTAAATCTTGGTTGGGGGATTATTGTATACAGAGGGGAGGGGGGACAGCTGCTGTGTATTGTAACTAATGTCTTGTGTCCTGCCTGACTGTATACTGCTACTGGATGCCTTGAATTTCCCTCGGGATCAATAAAGTATCTATCTATCTATCTATCTATCTATCTATCTATCTATCTATCTATCTATCTATCTATCTATCTATCTATCTATCTATCTATCTATAATAAAACATCCCCTGCTGTGCTAACTTTAAAAACCTTGTCTAGAAGAGTTGGGCAGAGTTTTGTTATCTGAAAAACCTTCAAACAAATGTTTCCTTCACTGATATTTCTGGATTATATTTTTAATGCTCACCGAAGGAGCATCATGCAGATACAATATGGTATCAACAGGTCTGTTTTTGATGACAACTGTTCCCAATCCAAAATGCTGGAACCTTGAATAAGCACGTTCTGAATGTTTACTAGAGAAACAGGATTTTAAAGTTGGCCCTAATCACTTACATTGATGCTGTATTTGCAGTTGATCTTCCAGTATACATTATAGGGCATGTTAGAGATGTATTTAAACACACTTGGAAAAAAATGTGAACCTGCCCTTTAAAAAAGTCAAACTCTGCTTCCAGAAATAAAAAAAAAGGCATTTAATCCCCCCACACATCGTGTGTTATGGGAGAGACTGTTTGGATTTTTAAGTACTTGTCTCAGTCTATAAATTCAGCTGAGCACTTCTAAATCCTCATCAGCTGCTGACAAATGCGAGCAGGACTCCCGGGAGGGGCTGGATCCTGCTCTCAGACTGATGGAGCCGTACAACTTAGCTGCGTGTTTGGAATAGGCGAAGGCTTTCCTCCTCATCATCTCCCCCTTCCACATGGAGATCATGAGCAAGGTGGAGAGCAGCACGCCCCCGAGGGTCAGCAGACACAGTCCCGCGATCACACACCGGTCCAGATGAGCTCCCACCCGGGCTTTCTCCCTCTCCAGCCTCTCCATCTCCCGGGCGGAGACGCTGTCCGGGTCCACGCGCACCTCCCGGGGCACAGTGTAGGAGATGGCGACCAGAGAGATGCCCGTCACCAGGCATGTTACTGCGATGATAAAACCGTAATCCACAGACTTCCCTGAGCCGTCAGAGGAGAGGTCTTCATCAGACAAAAAGTAAAGTTCCGGGTACTCCTCCTCATCCTCCTCATCCTCCTCTTCCTCCTCCTCCTCCTCCTCCTCCTCCTCGTACAGTTCACTTGAGGAGCTCTGACTCAGTCTGCAGGTTACTGAACTTGTCTCAATCAGCAGGACATCCTCCTCCTCCTCCTCTTCTTCCTCATGTTGCTGTTTGCACGTGAAGGCAGTTTCCGTTTCCCCCTCCAGCCACGCGGCTTTCCGGGTCTCTGTCCAGGGTGCTGAAGCGTCTCCTCCGCCGGGACGAAGCGACTTTCCTCCTCCTCCTCCTCCGCTGCTGCTGCAGCTGAGCTCGTGGACACTTTGATTCTTTAAAAACAGGGAGGTGTCTCTGGGATCCGAGTGGTCAAAGTAAAACAGTTCCAAATCAGCCATTGAAACATGAGGTCAGTGAAGCCCATGCGTCCGTCTCTGCCAGTAAAACACGTTCAAAAAAAAAGAAGAAGAAAGATAAAGAGGCTTCACAAAGATGTTTAAACTACATAAGAACCTTTGTTTCTGCACACGCTACATAAACTCTCATCTCCCGTGTGCACCGTAAGCATGTTAAAGTCTTAAAATATCTCCAACGTTAGAATTACGAGGCACATTACTATCACAACAGCTCAGGAAGACTTTATCGCACGACTCTTACACGAATTGCTGCTCCAGAATCTATGCTGAATGAATCCCTGCAACACAATATTACATTGAAATGAGCTCGCTGTGTTTCAATAAGAGGTTAGAGAGCGACAGGACGCGGTGAGCTGATGTTAGTTACCTCTCTCTCCCCCCGTCTGTGGCTGCTCGCTCCCCGGCTGCTTCTGCTCCCTGGTCAATTAGAGGGAAAAAGGTTTGGCAGACCCCTCCCTTCCCACGGACCGGGCTCCGGCAGACCGCCTCTCATACGGCTGATTACCGAGCCAAGTTGAGTGGTCCCCCGGCACGTGCGCACTGATCAGACTGGAGGCACGAGACGGCAGACTGCAAGTGGGCTCGAGCGCTGAGATTTTTTTTCTTTCTTCAAATTATGGTTCTCATTAGGCTCTCCATTAAAAAAAAAGAAGGAATTAAGAGCAGAAATTAAAGGGTTAATTATGTGTTAATAGATGCTTTACTAGATCAGTTAGGATCTTTTGAGTTTCCAGGTTGAGCTGAATGAGTCTTTCTGGCGCGTCAGTTAATTGTGTAGTCACGGTTTCCTCTCTTTCTAATTAACAATCAAGACTGCATTAAGATGCAAACAAGTGATAATGGACCCCGTGTTGATAACAACATCAGCTGCAAATGGTTTCAAGATTCTCACTTTATATTAAGTCTCTGCCTGGGAACAGATTTCGAGGTAAGTATAGGAAGAAACCTGAGAGTGGCTCTGCCAGCAGCTCCATCATAGATTGTATATTATAACACATGGACGTCGCTTCACTGACGTCACCTTTTGGTTACTGAAGGTTGAACAGTGCGTTAAATACATGAACCTTTCAGAGCAGAATCTTTTTTTAATCATGTGACGCTTCAGTGTGTTTTTTATTCTTTTGTGCTGTCTTGTAAATTTTTGTTTCTTTAGTGTTTTATACTCAAGACAAATTCCCCTATAGGGGCAATAAAGGTGTCATTCATTCATTCATTTGTACCAGGCTGTAAATCAAGGTAAGCGATACCCCGGATGTGAAATATTGCAGGAGCTTCTGGATATATAGCCAGAGGTAATGTTGCTAATTAGTCTAACGGGCGTCTCCCATAAATTACAGCTGCTGCTCTTGGAAATGTCAATAAATAGCTAATAAATTGATTTTCTTCCCTGGAGCCAAGTAAGAAGGTCAGAGGTCAACAGTCCATTTAAAGGGTCTATGTGATGAATTATGAGAAGAAAAACAGCACATGGCTGATCTTTGAAATATACAGGAGTAGTTATTAGCTGTTAATAAAACTCAAAAGGAGTTTGAAAAACGTTTCTGAGCTATTTGTCTGGAAGATGTACAAAATTGTTGTTGTTTTTTGTGAGAAACACACATGTATTTTCTGCTCTTATTGATTTTTCTGAGCAGTTTTTCAGGCATGCCTCTTTTTTTTTCAGGAAGGTCAGAGGTCAGCTGAGAAGCCGGAGCCCTGCAGCTGAGGCAACAAGTCTCCAAAACAACGAAAGTTTCAACCGCAGCTGCAGCCACAGCAACAAATCTTTTAAATATCCTCCACTCATGGATCCATCCACCATCTGCACCCTATGAATCTTTAAGTAGCTTGCATCTCAGTGGTTTGTTTACCGAGGTAAACATTCAATTATATTATTTGTAAGTCTGAGCATGAAGGTCAGGGTGCCGTTTCTCACACTGCCAGGAAATCAATTCCGGTGAGAAATATCTCACCTTTTTTTTTTTTCTTTGAGAAAATTATTAAACATTTTTGGGATTCTCTTTTTTTTTTCCATTGACAAGATGGCTCACAACTCTCTCATGTGCACATATAAAACAGAAAGTAATTTCAGCAAGCAGTTAGCCAATCAGAAAGGCTGTAAAACAAGGTAATGATCTCCTGTCTCTGATGTCACCATCGTATTACTAACAACTATTATTTGTCATCGATACAGGAAGTGTGCTAATGGGTAGATTTCGACTGTTGATAAGTCCAAGGTTTGTCGTCTCGATGCTAAGCTAAGCTAACAAACTCCTTGCTCCAGTTTTTACTGAACACAAAGACATAAGAGTTGTGTAAATCGACTTATTGATGCTTTAAGCCTCATGTGTATTCATTAAGAGACAAAATAAAATAATGAGTCAGCCAAACATTTCCCTTGAACTCCCCGAACAAATAAACACAGATCACATGATCCCAGTGTAATTCCAGCAACAGCACTTTTGCATAAATGATCCTCTTGGTTTAGGAAGGGTCTCATTAATCACTGCAGCATGCGTCCGCCTGAGAACACATTTAACATCATTATGGGTATAAGATTCACTCAGACAACATTACTGCAGAAGAGAAACTCATTCAAGTCCATAAAAAGGGATTTTCCTCTTTTGAAACGAGCATGTTTGAAAATCATTTTCCCGACTGGCTCCATTTCAAACGATCAGCAGTCAGAATAAAACTCCGCTCAATCAGAACCATGTCAAATCCTATACAGTCGATGCTGAGAGAGCTCAACTCTCCACACTGGCAGCTTTTCAGGAAGCGACAAAACAATCCACTTTAGCGTCACATCAAGTATTCAAAAGTTTGACAAAAGCACAGCATAGACATAAATGAGTGTAATTCAAATGGCAGCCACATTATGCAGGAGAAGGGATATTCCTCCTGAGCCCCCTATAGAAATCCTCCAGCCTTTTCTTCTGCTGTGACTCCGCAGAGAACTGGAGCATATGTAAGCTACAGGCAGCCAAAGGTCATGATTTTAAAGCGCTTCGATGCACCACCAGTCAAGGTTAATTCTTCTGTGTATTGAGATCAAGCGCCCGGGCGCCTGCAGGGTCGTCATGTACAGAGTCGACTGTACGCTCCGCTTGCTGTGCATTTAATGGCCAGGACCTTTTCACAGGGAGAGGAGAGTAAAGGCAACAGGATTCAGGGAAGTTTCAACATTTCTGGTAAAAGGTTAAAAAATCCACAGATTTCAGAGCTGTACAGCTGGCTATGATTATAAAGGAGACTTTAATGTTTTACACTTTAATGTTGTATTAGTTCAGGGTTTGGTTGCTGGATTGATAAAATGATTGACGGTGCTCTATTTTTTTTTAACAAAGTCTACATGCGCATGCTTTCTCTTGCTCCAGGTTGGCTAGTCTAAATCAATTACGTTGCTAGAAAGAAGGGAAGTCATACGTATGTAATTTCAAAAGTTAATTGCGATTAATCAAATTTGTATTCACGTTTGAAATTCCACTTTAAAAAAAAAAAAAAAAAAAATTAAATGAGAAGCTTTTATTTTGAAGTTTTGTAGCGCATTTCCAGCCAACCAACAGCTCCATACAAGTTTTCTCTCCGGGCGATGTAGGAGAGATGGTCGTACTGATGTGGGCGATGGCCAAGGTTTAAAACCCTGACTGCAGGCAGCAGTCGACTGATGCTGCCCACAGTCCATCCTCTGTTTACGGCTCATTTGTCCTCCAGCGGTGCGTTTCACCCGGTGTGTGCAGCACGTTGGCAGATCTCTAGTTGGGCATTTAGGGCAAACATTCAGCAATGTGTCAACACATAACAATGTGGTGCAACATTTAAAGCTCCCTTAAAGGAGACAGCACCGACTCCAAGTGTTGAATTGTTGAGCAGATCAAACAGGGACTTTGTTGTGTTTATTTTCTTGGTTGCAGAAAAACCTTTTAAAAAAAGTTTCCTGCACTTTCTGTTTGGAGTTAAATGAGTCTAGATTTGTCCAGCCGACATGATGTCATGACTGTTTACAATGCTTCTGATTCTGATTGGCCAATAGCAACGTTCTGCTATCCGTCAATAGATCACTGCTGATCAGGAGAACAAACCTTGACTAAGAAAAGCAGACGGGACGTCTTATCACAAACTCTAGAAGACGAACTGTAAACATGTCGATCCACGACGAGAACGAGAAGTCCAGTGAATTTGACGTCAGTCCGTTTCCTGTGGGGGGGGGGGGGGGGGGGGCTTTTCACAGGGTGAGCTTGTCGGGATTCCTTTACTACAATTACAACCTGCTCACTATACACCGTTCCTCATGTAGCATGTCTCATTGGTTAAGTCTTTAGATCCTGAGTGGCCCCTGTACAGGACTCCGGTCTGAGGTGGTCCCACAGAGACGAGATAACAAGCAGCTGAGGGGAGGTGGAGGGACGCATTAAACCTCAGCATGAAGAAACTAAGGCAGAGAAGGAATCATATTTAAAATATGGGAGCAGAGCGCTGATAGGCTGACGATGAGGGAGGAACGCCGTGCGTGTAGGCTACAGACGAGCACCGCTGACGAGACAGCTGATTATCCAAAGACAGCCACAGAAAATGACAGCGGAGACCTGAGTGAGCACGCAGGAAGGGATGAATGAGAAAGACCCCAAACTACTAAAATCCTTCAAGAACAAGATGCTATTATTATATTTGCAGATTCATAATTAGCATATAAGCTAATTTAATAAAAGGTCCTCAATGATCATCATGTTGTTGCTCCACCCATGGCGACCTATTTATACTGTCATGGTGATGATGTATTGTTTGTTAATTAACAGTTAATATGATTGTGTTAGCCAACAGCTACGTTACAGGCGTATTTCTCCGTTACACCTGAAACACTGACACACAACGTGAACACAATTGCTGCTTCATTAAAGCAGCTACTTTACCCGCCTGCCTGTCCCAGACGGCGATACATAACCATGACCATGTCAGGATCAGTCACGCATGCTTTCATAACCTGCACGCACACACACACACACACACACACACACACACACACACACACACACAGAGGGGCCTTAAGGGGCTGCTGTCATCAGTCTGATGTAAACGGGTCCACATGGCAAACTGCAGCTGATGAAATGTCACATTGTAAAAACAAAATAACGTGTGTGTGTGAGCGTCCTGGAAGTAATGATGCATCAGAAAGTCAACACGAGGGAGTTTTTTTTTTTTTTTTTTTTTTGACAAATTCAGAAGAAAACAACCTTAAAGTGGCGATGAAGTTGTAGTCCGTGCTCCATCTGCTCCTACTGCCACGGTGCCCTTGAGCAAAGCAGCTCATAGTCATTGAGTTGAAGCCTGCTCTGAGCGGCTGACAGCAGCGTGCTTTGACAGTGATAGTTACTGTGTGAGTGTGTGTGTGTGTGTGTGTGTGTGTGTGTCCTAATCTCCCCCTGCAACCACGTCTCCCGGGGCATAAACAAGGGAAAGGGGAGAATACATCTGTCTAACGACGGCGTTAAGTGCCACGTGCGGTGAAATTACAACCATCCACCGACAGCACGATTGAGATTACGACGGCCTCCGAGTATTCTGCCTCATCACGAGCTGAGAGCAGCATCCGGCTGGTCCCATGAGATATTTTTCTAGTAACCCTGCCGCTCTGTTGTTTTTATGATGTGAAGCGATTTGTCATTTCCTCCAGAGACGCTCCCAACCAGCAGGCACCCCCCGTTTTATTTACGCCATTCGACCAAGTGTGGCATTTTACGCTGACAGATCTGCTGTGAAGCCGGAGCACAAAGTGAAGCTAAGAATAGCAGCCGAGGCAAAGACGCTGGTCCAAGGTTAGACTGGGACATGGAGGAGAACCGGCGCACGCAAAGACACGACTGAGTCACTCGGCCTTTTAGCAGCGAGTCAGACATGAACACAAATGAAGAGAAGGTCATTTAAACGTGGGCGTTAAATCTTTATAGCTTCATCTACTTATAGCAGGGGCAGGTCCAGACGTTTTTGAAGGGGGGGGGCATTAAGGAGCGCTGACCTTTGCAGAAGGTGTCCAGATAACATTTATATTGAATGAACTATATTTGAAGTTCAAACATCAACACAGTGTAAGCTAAACTATTCTAGCTAACGTGACTGTTTTACACAAGAAGGAACGGGATTGATTGCTAGCTTACTGCTAGCTAAGAAGCTGATGAGCGCTCACACTAGCTTCTGTCTTTTCTTTTTATTTTATTTTATTAACCGGGGGAAATGTGGCTCAGTCTTTTGAGTCGGTCGACTCTAAACTGGAAGGTCAGGGGTTCGATCCCCAGCTCCTGTCGCCAAGTTTAAAAACCCGCCTCAGCTCTCAGCCTGTCGTTAGCTTGACTGAAAGTTAGGCTGAGACAGAAATTCCATCATGGCGGCGGCTGGCGGCTGTGAGTGGCCATCTGGATTAGCTGTAGTCAAGCTATTATCAACAGTGGGTTTAATTACTTGAAAAGGGTCATTACGTGAATTTTTCAGCTGTTTGATTACAAAGTGATGAATTTATATTGATTTCTCTGCATTCATACAACCTTGACGCTGGCACTTAAAAACCCTTTAGCATGTCATCAGAGCACATTGGCCCCGTAGTGAATGTACATCTTGGCAAAGAGGTGTTTGACATGGTGTTAATGATGTTATTTTGTGTCGTGGCGCGAGGCTGCAGCTTTTGTTTTTCTGGTGAACACACATCAACACCTTTATTACGGCTGATGGTCTCTAACCAGAGGCCGGGTGCATAAAAGCTGAGTCGAGCTGCAGGGCTAAGCTGAGCTGTGTCGACTGATTCTCCTCTTTAGTGTCACAACTGAAGGGATATTTTGGACGGGGTTCAAACAGGGGAATCTTAAAACACACACATCAACACAAATTTGCCCTGACAGCAGCAGAGCAGATAAACCCCAGGGCTGAAGGCCCCTTTTTCATGTCCTCTCATCCCAACTTAATCCCTCAGGGACAAACTTCTCCATCTACATCCACAAACAAACAAACAACACGCCACTTTACAGATCCATTATTGGACATGTGCCTCGTTCCTTCCCTGGGCTTTGGGAGCAACAAAAACTCAATCTCAACATTCAGCTGTCGTCGTTCCTCGTTCTGAATATGTCTGCGGTGGGCAGTTTTGTTACAGCCTGTAAAGGAGAAACTGGGCCAACTTTTGTGTGGGGTGTTTTTTTTTTTTCTTTTTCTTCGTCTCATGCCAGATTGTCTAAACAATCGCTGCATCATATTTCTGAGGTTTTTTTATTTGCTTGCAGTTTTGCAGAATCCAGAAAAATCCAGTTTAACAACCAAGGCAGGAGGAAATGTAAGTGTTTGTCACCAGCTTACAATACATCAAAAATATCAGTCAATCTTTATCAATCAATCTTTTTCATTACAAATGTGATCTCAAGACAAAAGAGCAGGTAAAAGGCTCTTTTACACTTTTCTCTGAACTTCACTGTCGTGCCAGTTTTGTCTCGATCAGTACAACGATTCAGAGACCTGCTCAGATTAAGGTGAAAAGAAAAGAAAAGAAAAAAAAGAGGGCGTCGGCTCGGGCATTTGATCCCAAACAAACTTCTTTCAGTCAGATCCAAAGGCTGTTGGGAGCCAGGGAGGGCCTCCTTCTCTGAGTCTGTCAAAGACCCAGCTCTGTCTTATATTATCTACAAAGACATTAATCCATCATGAGCCATATTAAATCGCTGTCTTTCAAGTATCAAATCAGTGAATGGAAAATATGAACAAGCTGTTCTGAAAACTAGGAACCGACTGTAAATCTTGAAAGTGAAGTTCACCTTATTGCATTGTCTTCTAATATAATATTTCATCTATTCCCTTTTCCAATGCTGCTTGTCAGTTGTAACTTGAGATTTCTGGTGTTTTTTAAAGAGGCATCAAGCGTCGAACACTTCTGCACTATGGCGCCCTCATCTGGATGTGGCTAAAGGCTGCACTTTCTGTGTGTGTGTGTGTGTGTGTGTGTGTGTGTGTGTGTGTGTGTTTTTTAAGAGGAAAATGAACAGCCACAGCTCTCCACTGCTGCCTCTCGGCCTTGACTGATTACTTTGACATGAAAAGGAAGTTAAAAGTCAAACCAACAAAAACACAGCGGCCGTGCTTCCATTAAAAAATTAAAATAAAAATCTGTATTTTGTTTGCTTTTTGCTGTCAGATTTTTCCAGTGAAAATAAAAACAAGACAACGCTGCAACAACAGATTCAAACCCTGCAGGACATGTCAAACACGGAGCATGGAAACGGGAACACATCTCAGCCTTAAGTCTTTACTTTAAAGATTTAAAATCTTTATTCGATATTAATGATTTTCTTTTACTGAAAGATTCACTCCTTGAATTTCCCTCGGGATCAATAAAGTACAATAAAGTATCTATCTATCTATCTATCTATCTATCTATCTATCTATCTATCTATCTATCTACCTACCTTCAGTTTTGAGTTTAAACGAGGGGAAGGCAGGTACACGGTGAAGGTGTGACTACGAAGGCAACCTGCCAAACCTGCTCACACAAACAACAACAACATCAGCCAGGATGGTCAACTTGAGGCTCAAAAATGGTGGCTTACAAACCAAGGGATGGAGTCAAGCAGGCTGCGTCCTCTTTCTATATATTTTAAAGAGGTGGTGGGAGGAGAAGGAAACCGATCTGTCCTATAAGCTGGAATGAATCTCTCTGTCAGAGCAGGTGATCGACTGAAGCTGGCAGGGTGCTCGACATTAATCGAGGGAGGTCGGGGTCAGAGCAGCAGAGAGTTTATTTATGATCAACCTTGAGTCCCGGCTCTGAAATATGTGTGTGTGTGTGTGTGTGTGTGTGTGTGTGTGTGTGTGTGAGGCTGACAGCCATATGGACCTGACTTTCTTCATAATGATCTGCCACTGCGTCTGTAAATCAAAATCAAAGATCGTTCAACATTTTGAAGAAGTGTTGTGGTTTTTCCTTGAGATATTATGCAGAACAGCGCCTGCTCATTTTTTATTTAAAGCGCTGTGTAGGTGTCAACCGCCGTGCACAGTGTGTAACAGCTGTATAACTCAAAGGAAGTGACACTTTTTATGGTTTTATAGCTCTGCTGACACTCTGGTGTATGTGTAGCAGTACATAGTGGGGAAGTATCATCAGGTGGAGTCTGTACATATTCATGAGGAGCCTGCAGAAGAGTCTTAATCTTTCCTCTGCTGATGTATTTTATGGTGTTTTTTTTGTCAGAGCTGAGCACGACTTGTGTTTGCAGTTAGCGAAGCGCAGCGGGGACAAGGTGCTGACAGTTTTTGTTATTGTCAGAGGTAATAGCGTGCTCGCTGCACGTCGTCAGTCCTGCAGCTCTGCAGTGCCACACGCCACCCCCCCCCTCCTCCCTCCCTCCCCCCCCATGCTGCCTTCAGGGTCAAACCCGGCAGATGGAAAAGATGTTAGATCGCTGCAGCTTTCTCTCCTGTTGTTTTTTCTAAATATAAATCAAACTGACGCTAAATCAATCACTGCCTGCTCTCCTGTAGGCCTTCACTGCACCGACGGATTAAAGATATTAGATTGTAAGAGATTAAATCAGTCCGCCTGTGAAAGTCATTGAACGGCCTCTGTGACTCTGGATGACCTTCGTCGACTCCGAGACTTTAGCCCTGATGATGTCACAGTGCGGCCAGTTTCACACGTGAGTCTGCTAAATGTCTGGACTTCATCACTCCTGTGAACTCGTTGAATTTGGGCATGTACTCCCACGTTGCATTATGGGAAATGTAGGATCTAGCTTATTGCCAAGTCCTCTCTTCGTCCAGTGAGGAAGAAGCTTAAAAAAAGAGACTAAATCTGCCAGTCCTGTTAGTACACAATAAGAGTTTTCAAGGTGAACTTTATTTTCTGAAATGATTTCATCTTGCCTGTGAAACAGCAGTCTGGTGTCCATGGAAACGCATGTGTCTCTTCCTCTCTGCACCGCTTCCTGTCAGAGTGAGGTAAAAAAAAAAAAAAAAATTATGTCTGGATTCAAGTTCATTGAATTAAAGTATAAAAAATAGAACTAAAGGATTCAATGAGAGATGGAAGGAATGCCTCAGCCCTGTTCAGACTGCTGTTTCAAGCAGCTATATTTACGTCCCCTTCAATCTCTCAAGGCACTTTCATGAAGACGAAAAAAAAGCAGTCTGAAAAGAGCTCTCCTTCCTCCTCATTTCTGAGCATCACCAATTTATTCGTGAAAATGACAGTGCTGCAGTTCCTCTGAACCTTTGTCAGGCCTAATCATGGGCCTATACCTGCCCAAAGACCTGTCCCAACTGAAGCACAGAGCCCTGACTCACAGAGCGCTCAACCCACTCTTTTCTTTACGACCATCGGGTCGGAGATACAGAACGCTGACCTGGAAGAGGGCACGCCTCAAAGAGAGCTTTTTCCCCTCAACGACTGAACTCCTTAAGAAGCTTCCACGCTGACCGGCTGCTTCTTCCTTACGTGTTTCTACCTGCTGTGACACGTTTTCTTCACGTGTACCAGCGGTGCAAAGTAAGCTGTGAAAACACGTCATCCTTGGGGGAACAATAAGGCACCGGTGTGCTCAGGTGTAGGACATTTAGGCCCTCGATGTGCAGAGTCACTCATTCACATAAATGTTTGCATAGTGTAAGATGTCCATTACACCTTCTTCACGAGGTGCAAACACACTCTGCTTCTTTTTCAGCACTGGTCAAATGCGTCCTGTAGGTGGCACTATAACTCTGTCTTCCAAGTGATTTTTTGTTGTTGTTGTTCTTCCATTCATGTTACAGCTGCCGTGATTTAAATAATGCATTTAGACTAATGAGTTTCCTTTTAGTCAGGACTCTCTCAACAGATTTCTTTGTTTCTGCATGAATTAGTAAACAGTGGAAGTCATCAGCAGAGAGCTTGGCGTCATTCAGACTGAAGCTCGTCTTTGAAAACATCATAAAAGACTGACAGAAGAGTATCATTATCTCTCAATTTGCTGTGTGGTATAGATGGCATAATAATGCTTCTTTAATCCCTATTGTGACTCTGCAGGGTTTACGATTTGTAGATTTTACTTCCACACTAAATTGAGGACGAACACAAGACAGAAAAAAAAATCAGCAGAGAAGAAAACATGCGAGCGTCTTTAAAATCAAACACAAACCCCCGCCTTAAAAATCACAGCAGATTTGTGATCTGCTATCAAGGAGAAAAAGCAGATGAAACAAAAACGGAAACCAGAAAAGGATCTAAAACTGTTCCTGGCAGCGGGAGATAACGGGAATCGTAGGAAGAAAAAAAAAAAAAAGCAGGAAGGGGGTGTGATGATTATGTAATTCCCTGTCTCCCTCTCCAACCTGTTGCTCGGGATGGACGGCTGGCAGCTTCAGCTCCAGCAGCACGGTCGAGTCGTGTGAACTGTGTGTGTGTGTGTGTGTGTGTGTGTGTGTGGTCGTTGTGGAGAATGGGCACAGTTGGTGTGGAGGAGAGTTCCCACCTCCACACTGTTGAACAGAGAACAGAAAGCTGCACGTTCCCATGTTGTTGGACAGGCTGGCAGTTAGCACAGGTCACTGCAGATCTGTGTTTTTGTTCTTTTCATGCTGGCTTCATGAGACAGTGACTGAAAGTCTCTCTCTGTAGTTTAAACAGGAAGTCAGAGCCCTCTCTTTGTTTGTTATCCCTGGACTTCCTTCCTTATTCATTTTCACATTTTGGATTTTCTTTTGTAGTTTCACAAAGACGTGTTTGTAGTTCTGCTCATCTTTATCAGACGTGTTTGTAAAGTGTAAAACACAGCCAGCCTCCTGTTCAATGAGTCATAACTACAATCATGTCATGATCAGTCATAAAGGTTTCACATGTGTTTCTGCATTTCTAGAAACTTTCTCTTTTCATTATTTGGACCGTTTTGCGTTTCAGCTGCACATTTGCACACCTCCATGTTGCACTTTACAGAACTAAGTAACACATGTTCATTTCAGTTTGAGCTCTGGATTGATTTTACTGTAAATGTTTATACTGTGTTCAGTTTTTTTTTTTTTTTTTAATAAAAAACAAACAAACAAACAATAATGTTGATTTTGTTCTGTGTGTTCCTGCTCAAACACATCGATCTGAATCTGAGGTCACGCTCTGTCATGTTCAGGAGATCTTTAAGTGCTTGGAGGAGCAAAGATTGGGACGTGGTGCATATTTTATGAGACACTTTCATGTTTAGTTCTTGCTTGAAAACATCAGAACAACAGAAGAAGAAGAAACAAACTAAAGCAACTCTGTAACAGTTTGGCATTGGAGCAGCTTTGTTGTTGGAGGAGGTCTGCTACAGAAAATGTAATAATGGGCTAATCCCCTCGCATGCGTAATGAGAGCCGGTGCCAATACCAGGGCTCAAAACCAACCCACCATCTGTCTGACGGACACACTTTGTTCTGACGAGAACACGGACACATCCATTTTTACGCACAGCCGTGGATTTACACGCGAGTCAGAGCAGGTCCGCGCGGCAGTTTGATGCTTTAGTGTGAAACACAAAGCAGGAAGAAATCTAATTTATTTTTTATTCTTTTTTTTTTTTGCATTAACAGACAGCTTCTCGGGCTGAAAAGTTGATTGAGTTCTCGTTTTCGCCGCGCGTAAAAATACCTCGATTCGCTGAAAGTCCGTTTTCTCTTGATTTTTTTTTTCCAGCTCAAACCACAAGATGAATAACTTTACATCATCTCCATATCTGAACCAGACTTTAGGCGTGTGGACGGACTACAGCATTCAATATAAAGTGATCGGCAGTTTGCTACTTTTCGTGATTTGCTCTTTAGGAATCGTTGGAAACGTCATGGTGGTCCTGGTGGTTCTCACCACCAAACACATGAGGACTCCAACTAACTGCTACCTGGTGAGTTTAGCTGTGGCGGATCTGATGGTGCTCACAGCTGCTGGTTTACCCACCATCACGGACAGCATCTTTGGCTCCTGGGTGTTTGGGCGCTATGGGTGCCTCTGCATCACCTACTTCCAGTATCTCGGGATCAACGCGTCCTCGTGCTCCATAACCGCCTTCACCATAGAGAGATACATCGCCATCTGTCACCCTATTAAAGCGCAGTTTCTTTGCACCCTGTCCAGAGCCAAAAAGATCATTCTGTTCGTCTGGGCTTTCACTTCTCTTTACTGCGTGATGTGGTTCTACCTGTCTGACATCCAGCAGCTCGCTTACGACAACATCACCATCATCACGTGCGGCTACAGAGTCTCCAGGAAGTATTATTTACCCATTTACTTCTTTGATTTCGGCGTCTTCTTCGTGGTGCCGCTGCTGCTCTCCGCGGTGCTGTACGGACTCATCGCCAGGATCCTCTTCCTGAACCCGCTGCCCTCAGACCCCAAAGACAAGAAGAAGAACGGACACAACAACCACACCGCCACCAAGAAGAGCAGCTGCAAGAACTCCAGACACTCCAGCTCCACCGCCACCTCCCGCAGACAGGTGGGTGCTCAAGTCACATATAGACAGTGTGTTCCTTCAAATGTTCCTTATCTTAAAAGATGGGAGAAATATTGTTTGCATCACATAAAAAAAAGTTCTGTAAAAAAACGTCACAGTAGTTGAATGTAAATGTGTGTGTTTTTTTTTTTAAGTATTTATGATTCTTCTTGAATCCACTGAAGTCAGGGGATCATTTTTTTCCTGCAACTTGAAATCTTATTTTACCCAAACATCATTTCAGATCGAAAATATTCAGGAAATATTTCAACAAAATGACCTTCAATTTGCTCCAAACCTTTTAAATATACAAAGAAATACTGCCCACACATTATAAAATACACTTACTGGGTCAAGTTTGAATTAAAAGCTAATCAAACACATTTTAAATTCTCGGCTTTGTGAAAGATTAAAAAGTGAAGACTGCTGCAAAAAGACCATCCTGTACGAGCATCGCTGATTAAAAAATCAATAAATGTATCCGGTTGAATGAATTGAAGGTGATGAGTGATGCAGACATTAGCATAATTAGCAGTGTGGTTAATTTTAAAGAGGAGTGTGATTCAGGCTCATCTTAACTCCGCCTCTTTGTCCGTTAGGTTGATTAAAAAAAATGAGGCGGGGAAAACTTTTTAAAATACGGTGACCGCCATCATTTTGCTTCAAAACATCTGATGGGTGACGTCACTGAGGCTACGTCCATGTTCTATACACGTTTCTGTGAGTGTGAAGAGTTCAGGTGACAAAAGCCATTTTTACTTGTTTTTTCAAAATGCATTTCAACGCAGAACACTATTCCTGCCGTAAAAGGGGGCGGAGTCTAAGGAGGCTCTGTATGACGTTAAAGAAAAATGCAAAAGCAGCTGACAAAGCAACCGAGCTATGATGGGTATTTTTGCACTTTCTATCCCAACACGTCAGCGCTACATGTAGTTTGATATGTTAGAAAAGGACAGAGACAAATAATCCTGGCTAACAGGACGTGCACAAACATCACACCGAGACGCCAGGACTTTTACTGGACTCTGACTGCTGCGTCTCCACATCGAGTCTCCACGAATGTGTCAGTGTGAACTCCATTAGGTCGATTTTTTTAAAAACACGACCCAGTAGTTTTACCCAGAAAGCGAACAAATTCATAAAATGCTTCCAGTTCCAGTCTTGTAGGTTCTCAGTCATCATGGTAAATTCAACGCTTGATGCGAAGGCTTGGTCGCTGCCTTTGGACTTGATGTGACTCCTCTGTCTTTTCTTCTCGGCGCCCTCTACAGGTGACAAAGATGCTGGCCGTGGTGGTGATCCTGTTCGCCGCGCTCTGGATGCCGTACCGCACTCTGGTGGTCGTCAACTCCTTCTTAGACCAGGCGTACGAGGACAGCTGGTTCCTCCTCTTCTGCCGGATGTGCGTCTACCTCAACAGCGCCATCAACCCGGTCATCTACAACGCCATGTCGCAGAAGTTTCGCGCCGCTTTCCGCAAGATCTGCCGCTGCGGGAGGAAAGGTGCAGACAAGCCGGCGGCGTACAGCGTGGCGCTCACGTACAGCGCGGTCAAAGACACGTCGATGGTGGAGAGCACCGATCACTTCACCACGGAGCTGGAGGAGCTCACCGTTACAGACGATCTGCTGTCCGAGCAGAAGATGATGTTCCAGGATCAGTGCGTGTACGCAAAGGTGGAATTCAGCGAAACCTGAAGGTTTGTTTGAGGCCGAAGAGATGAGTCCGACAGTCGTCGTTTTGTGGAGTTTGTAAAGAGGGAATGTTGTGTCATGAGTGCCTGCTGACCTTTTTATCGCACGAGTCAATAAAACATGAATGTGAAGAAAACCAATCCTACTTCAGAGAGGTGCAGAAAGTAACGTTTATTTATACGTCATCCATCAAAAAAACAGACGATAAAAGAAGTGAACGGAGACGATACAAACACAAAGTAAAAAAATCAAATAGAGACGTGAAGTCTGAACACATGGGTCTTTAAAAAGTGTCCACAGGGGGGGGAAAGACCGTTTCAAAGTTTAACAGCAACAACCTTAAAGGCTCGGTCTCTCCTTTGGATTTTAGCCTGGTCAGAGGACCTCAGGGACCCGCTGGTGGTTTGTGTCCGGTTTGTCCAACCATCCAGAAAAAACAACTAAACTGAGGATGTTTCAAACATGCGGTGCAGAACTTCTGCCTCCCCCTCGTGTATGAGCGAGTAATTACAGAAACTTGATCGACTTAGTCTGACTTTAACGGGCTCAGATCAGTTCTGTTTCTAAAATGGAGAGGATGTCGAAGCTTTTTTTTTAAAATCAGGCTGCAAAGATGCCGCTGACTATACTCACATATCATCCAAATATAGTGAACAAGTTGACAAATGTTGTTTCACCTTCGTCGTCTTCACGGTTCCTGATCAACAGAGAAGTGATTATATGATATTGATGGGACATTGTGGGATTTGTAGTTCTTTTCCACTCGTTATTTTTGCACCAAATCAAAATGTTTTACAGTCAGGTCGCTGCTTGGTTTGGTTCCAGGATTAAAAAGTAGTAAAAGTGGGCGGAGTCACAGTTGAGCTCTGTAAGTCGGAGCTTCTCGAGGAAATCAGAAGAATCAAACTTCCTGTTTATGATTTGAAGAAGTCAGAGCGTGTTGTCCCTGTTTTTGTTTTTTTGACATCTTGAGTAAAAAGTGTAAATAAAGAAAAGTAACACATCCTTTAATCAAACATGCCTTATTTTCCTCTATTTTGTCCGAGCGACAGTGATTGTAAACCTCCGTGTTGTACAGCGTGAAACACTGTGCATAGTGTTACAGACGTTCAGTGTAACGTATAAATATGTCGATATAAATCCGCTGCAGCACTCGAAGCAAAACCAAGTGAACATTTTGATGTGTGTCGTGCGTCGTGTTTCTTCGCTTGTCTCGGCTTAGTGGTGGTGAAAGCTCGTGGATGAGTGTGGCTGGTGTTTGTGCCGTTTCCTGTCAGATCAGTGACAGCTCATGAATGTCTGACCGACGTGGAGGAATATTCATTAAGGAGCAGCACATGTTTATTTCAGGACTGTGCAAGAAAAAAAAACAAAAAACAGCTGTAGATGAATAAGTGTAACAGCGGATCACATGACTACATTCATGCACTTGTATATGTTTGCTTTATATTTAAAGTGATCGCTATTTATTGTAACTTTTTGTTTGAGCTTTTTATATAATATGTCCAAAGCCACTTTTTTTTTTTTTTTTTGCTTCTGTTATTTCCAATCAAAAACTTGGAAAATCTTATTTTGTGATGGATGTTTTTTTTTTTTGGAAGCTTCTGTCCGAGTCTGGCTTTTTGAAATGACGTGTTTCTCGTGAGTTTTCTTGTTTGGTTATGGAAAAAAAAAAAACGTTTGCTGATTTGAGCATTTTCTCTTGATGTTCTAAATAAAAAGAGTTTCTAGAATAAAGATTTTCATGTTCTCAGTTTTACTCACGTTTGTTGATTTGCGTCTCCTCACCAGACCTGCACGCAAAAACGTGAAGTTCCCGTCGGGGTCGAATCCCCGAGCCACCTCCCTCTTTTTTTCTTCTTCCATCTGAACTCTGAGCAGGATGTTTTACTGACTGAGACAAAACTAGCATAACAGGTCAATTCAGTGGGTCCACTTCCATCGGTAACATTACAAAACAAAAGGCTCAAATCTCTTTTTTTTGGGGGGGATGGGGCAAATTTAGAAACATGCAACAAAAAATACAATGTGGGTTTAATTGCTTCAAGATATGTTGCTAAGTATTAAGACTTAAAATAAAATGTGGTCTACTGGTGCTTAAAGTGAGGAGCGGCCATGTTTTGCCGTTCCCCATGTGACTCCGCCCCCTTCATGCTCTCCCGTTTAACCCCCCCCGCTCCTCACTAACGATCCACGCTGAGCAGGACTGTGCTTCATGTCAAAGGAAAGGACTGAAACTTTCCTTTGAGCTTATATTTCTTTCAAAGAATTTCAGAAGATTTAAAAAAAATAAAAATAAAAAATAAAAAAAAAGAGTCTGAGCAGCTTTCAGTGTCGATGTTTCATTAAAAAGAAAATCCTCGTGCATATTAACGTGAGAGAAGAAGAACTAACACCTTCTGTCGAATGGAGGATCTGAAGCCACGGGAAGGTTCAGATGTATCCTCTGCGAGGAGAAACCGTTCATGTGAGATGAATTTACATGAACAGCTGTTTGGATTCAGAGTAAATGCAAACAGAACGTCTCGGCTGGATGAGTGCACGACTCTCCTCTGACCCACATAAATGTATTCATTCACATATCTGCTGCTGCTTCACGTGATGTGAAATGCTGAAAAATCAATTCTGTCATTCATTAGTTTTGATTGGTCGGCAGCACCTCTGACATCCGACTGCAAATATTCACATTTGTCATGCAGACAGTTCGTCTCTTACAGTTCCAACTTCATTAGAAGAAGAATGGATTTACCTGAGGGAAGAAGTGAAAACATAAACGATACAATTTTCACTCTATGAATGTAAATTTTATCATCACATTCACCGCACAGCGCCGAATATAAAACCCACCACAGAGTGTTTCCAGTTAACTGCTCATTTTAAGCCAAGACTGCACGGCGTGAGAGGACTTTCAAATGATGTCAAATGATGCTGTGAAGCGAAAACAAGAGGAGCCCCTCATAGACTCAGGGACCCCCAGGAACCTGTTTAGACCATCTGATCTTGTGAACTGGTCTAGTCCGACCCTCAGACTCCTTCTTTTTGGCTTGTGGAAAGTGTTGTAACCAATCAGAATTATTAAATGAAAAGTTGCACAGTTTGGGTCTCAGACGTTACAAAAAACCAGAACAAAAATGAATGCGTGTTAAAAAAAGTGCTTCACAGACTTCGGCACACTTTTCTGACCCACTGAAAATGTTTAGGTCCAAACACACCAGTTTAGAAACACTTCACTTAGACCACATCAGGCGCCAAACTTCACCCAACAGGAAGGATTCTAACAGGAGCTTTGAGCTGTTTTTGTGAGGAATAAAAGATTAAGTCATTTTTTTCTGAAAGGATTTTTTCTGGTAGATTCCTGCTCATCTACAGAATGATCCCAACACGTCCGTCACGGTGTGTTTTGAGGCTCAGTTGGTTGAGTCGGTCCAATCTCAACCGGAAGGTCGAGGGTTCGATCCCCAGCTCCTGCAGCTCCTGTACGATGTGTCCTTGGGCGAGACACTTAACCCTGAATGTCTCCTGTTTGAGCGTGCATGTATGACGGTCACTGTAGCAGCGTGTGGATGTGTAGGCAGTGTTGATGTTCAGTAGAGTGAGCGTCTCGTCTTTGTCATCGAAGTGTCGTCACATATCGATCTCGACTGATTGAAGATGAATAAAAGAAAGAAAAGTCCAATAATGGGACTTCCTGTATTCATTTCTTGAGTAAACATAAGTTCAAGGTCGGGGAAAAGTAAAAGTAAAAGGATGATGGAAAATGTTTGTTTGACTCGACCCTTCAAGAAACCAAACAAGCTCCCACGTCCGTAAACAAACAGAGCTGCACTCTGAAGCCTTTAAACTCATGTCTGTTTGTCCGCTCGGGCTGAAAGCTCTCACAGCTGTAATGTGTGTCTGATACCTCGATCAATGCCCGGACTGTTTTCATGCTTAGCCCGGCTCTAATGAACTGGGATTGATCTGCGTCCTGGATGGATTTTTTTTACAGAAAAAGAAAGAACACAATGTCTGTCTGACACGACGATGCTGGAAAAAAAAAAAAAAAAGACATCGTCCAAAAAAATTCTGCCTTAAATTGTTTTTATCTTCTGCGTTAAATGAGACTTATTATTCAACACAAATTATTGTTCGATGTAGTATCGGTGTTGTCATTACCGAGCTAGCATAAGAGCCTGGTTCTGTTAAAAGTGACCGTGTTGTTTTGGTTGCCATGGTAACTTAGAGCCATTTAAGGAGGTTATGTAATTTATGTGTTTGTTCTTTTTTAAAACATACTAATAGACAGCTGAAAGTAATGTTCCTGTTGTGAGATCGAACACATTCTTTTTTTTTTTTCAAAATAAAAGCAGGCATTGGTCCGTCAGAAAGTAAAGTACCCTGAGCTTAAGACAGGACGCAAAGTAAAATAAAAAGTATAACAAAACTATTTAAAATCCTGAATAAAGATTTAAAATCAGGTGATTAACCACGATTTAAAACATGCATCGTCTAATAGTCCTAATTTACTTCAGACTCTTTTATTTTGAATTGAACAGACGACAGCAGAACTTTTATCATCGTTCAAGTTTCCTGGTGTTCAGCTGGTAGACTTGCAGCAGTGTGTGTGTGTGTGTGTGTGTGTGTGTGTGTGTGTGTGTGTGTGTGTGTGTGTGTGTGTGTGTGTGTGTAGAGTCTCCATCAGCGACACAGCAGCCTCTACCAGGTGTGACCATGCGGTCTAAAAGAGCTCTGAGGAGTCAACACATCAACACGCTCACCTTTAATGAGCGGGACCCAAAACACAAAGTCATATTAACGTGTTTAATTTAACCTTCAGACTCGTCATCTCTAATCAGCTGTTTATTAGGCAGAAACAGCGAAGAGACATCACAGCAACTGTCCCCAGATTGAAAGTAAATCTGATGTGACGGGTTATAATCAGCAGACTCTGCGGGGTGTCAGACTCCCCACTTTAATCTGAAACAGCCTGAAATGACCTTAATCAAGAGGAGAAAACCCCCCCCCACAATGTGCACAGGATAAAGAGAGAAAAACAACAGTGAAGAGAAAACAAAGAGATAATGAAGAACGGAGAACGAGGACAGGAGGAATATTCCTCAGGTGAACGCAGAGAGGAAACTTTCTGGCTCATTAACTCTGTAATTGATGCGTTTCAGCACAATAAAAAACGAGGCAGTTCAGCGATAATGGCTCGGTAATGTTCGGACACGGCAACAAAGACAAGGGGAGGAGTAATTACATCCCTCCTCCTGCGCCGAGAGATTAATTACACGTGGAAAAGAACAAACTGTGGCGAGAGGCTGTTTTAAAAGAAATCGTGCTCGGGATTGAAAAACCCAGTCCAGAATTTTTTTTTTTTTAAAAATGGCGGCAGTGAAACCAGGGGCTGTAAAGACACCAATCACAAGAGGTTGCTTGCTTCAGTCAGAAACGAGTGTTTGGATCACAGATGAACGGTGTGAGGGGAAAAGGCTACATGAATGTTGTTTACTACTTCAGGACCACGGACAGCACCGCGGATCTGTCGAGTTTCTGATCATTCACCACAGCTCGTAGTCGACCTGCTCCTGGAGGAGACGCTAACAACACGCCGTCCACCGTCACCACTTCTGTCTCCAGCTCTTTGAGACAAAGACTCTGCTGTCGTCACCACATTCCCAGTTTAAGATGTTAAAGAAGGTCGTTGATAAATCCGCCCGCGCTCAGGTGTGGGAAATTACATAGACTTCCTGAAGCCACCAAATGGTCTGAAAAGAACAGAGGTGCGAGAGAGCCACAGGAGGGCATCCTCCTTCTCAGACAACACTATACAAATGTAAATGTCATTTCTGTATCATCACAGAGTCACTGTCTCCAGAAGGACAGGATACAGTAACTTCAAAGAAATGTAAAGATCACCATTTGCTAACCGTAAGGTCACCTCCTCTCTGGATTGCATATACGGATTTGTAATGTGAAGGTTTGGGAGAGAACGCTGCAGACTGCGGCCTCCTCTCCACGCTGCGTGTTATTAAAGAGATCTGATTCAAACGCCGAAGTATGAAGTTCTTCTGAGACTTAGCAACTCTCCACCTCACAAAGGAGAATTTCCACGACACAGGTCACTGCTGAGAGAAGCCTTTCTGAGGAAGTGCACGCACGTTTCACCTTGAAGAACAAGCTGCGAAACGTGTTTTTTTTTTTGTCTGCCGTTGCAAACAAAAATGGCGTCGTCACAGATCGAAGCCTGTGAGAGAGCGGCGGAGGTCGATGTGGCGAAGGAAGCAAAAGGGAAAAAAAATGAGAGGAACTGGAACAAAGTGAAGGACGGCGTTGATTCAGAAACGCTGCCTTGTTACGTCATCTCAAAGAATCGATGGACAGAGTTTTACTATGACAGAGCAGAACAGAAGATATCCCGCAAAAAAAACCCAACAACTCCCATTTAAAGCAAAAACAACATGTCACTCATTTACATTGAAGTCGTGGTTTTAAGGGTTGATTAAGTAGCACAGTGACTTTTAACAGGGAGAATGGCGTCTCTCACGTGTCCTCAGGGCGGCTCGCCGGTTTACTGCAGTCTGTCACTTTCACAGCGAGTTGAGGCCATCTTGTGAGAAGTGCGCACGACTCAACACAGAAGACTTCAGAAATGAAAAAAGAAGCAAGTAAGGCCGTCTCCGTCTCTGTGCTGTTCAGTAAAAAGGCCGACACTCAGAGGAAGAGGACGGTGGAGCCGAGAAGAGAGACGGAGCAAGGCGGAGATGCATCATCAATACACAGCCTGAACCTCGGCTGATGTCGGACCACCAGGACGGATGTTAACGTAAGGTGTGAGGAGACAAGCGTGCAGGTATGACACACACACACACACACACACACACACACACACACACACGGTGCAATCAGCGTCTCTGTATCTGCTGTTCCCATCGGGGGACGACTTCTACTCACAACGTGCAATCAACTCAGTGATGCTTCTCCTGCAGGTCGATGTGCTGCAGAGAGAGAACACTCGTTTACTTTCATCATTTAAGACGCTGCAGGTTCATCAGGAGGAGCACAAGCCGTGACCACACCTTACACACTTATTAAAAAAAATACGATTAGAGGAACAAACGTGGTCGTTATTCTCGTATTAAAACTCGTCACTGTTACAGCTGTCGTGAGCTCGCCACGTCAAAAAATAAATAAATAAATGTGACAACTTTCTGAAATGATCATATCAGTCACAAAGTTGTTCATTCAGGCGTCTCTGCACTCGTTTGGTTATGTCTGTCATCGTGTTTTCTGTTTTCATGTGGATGGAGACGTTTTGGAGAACTGAGCGTGTCAAAGGAGCAGAGAAGAGAAAACCTGTTTTTTTAAAAGACGTTTGAAACAAGCCTGTGAACATTTCTTCTTTCATTTCTCATGTCGAGCACTTTGTGAAGCTGCGTTCTGTTTGAAGCTCGACAGTCGGAAACCTCCCTGAGGAGCCTGAGGTGTCAATGTTCATCACACAAAACTAAAATGGACTTATTGTATTCCTCATGTGATTATGATTCATGCATCACTTGAAGTGCTTAATAAGTGAAGCTGCGTTTGTATTCTTTGAAGTTTAAAATAACAAATTCGAGACGGGAGGTTTCATGAGAGCCGGCTGCAGATCTCTGTTGTTTCAGGAAACTGGAGGAAGCTCGTTCACAGAGACTGATCGAGTTTCTTCCAGAACAAACAAACTAAAAAACCCCCCTTTTAATAAAGTTCTCAATCAGCCCTATCTTAACGGCGTGTCGTGTTTACCTGACAGTCTGGACGAGGCGCCGCCACCATGTTTCATTACCCGCTCCTTCTGAGGTGAAATTGCCCAACTGTGTTGTTTTTTTTTTCTTCCCCTCTCCGGGTTTTGACTAAAGACTAAACCAAGCCCATCCTCGGAGATGTTAACTGGATCCTGGTGCAAGCTGATAAAAACAAGGGTTGCAGCCTAATCCAATCGGACACCAGTAATCTAATACAAACTGGGAGTCAAACTGGATTTTCCTGAGCGACACAATGACAGAGAAGAGAGAAAAGGGCTGATTACCGGAGGCCTGTAGTGTTGCTGGAGTCGAGGAGAAAACAAATGAGCCCCGAACGAGGCGAGACTCGGAGGAGCAGAGGACACAAATTGCAGACAGTTTTCACTAAATTGCCCTTCCTGATGAAGGTTATTGAATTGTAAAGCCAAACTGCCTTTGACTGATACACTGTTCCTCGGTTGTTCCAGTTCACACAACACGCCAATTTCAGGCTCGATCAATAAATTATATAGCACAGTGCTCTCTGTAATTTCAGGCCATGTGAAGCAAACACACTCTCTCTCTCTCTCTCTTCGGCCTGATGTTTATCGTCACTTCCAGCAGAGAGAGAGAGAGACAGATATGAATCTGTTTCCTGGAGAAGTCAAAGGCGATGTTGTGTTTATGCCTTCTGCTGCTTTTTGGACCAAATCCTGTCTCTTCGAAGCAGATTAAAAAAATAAATAAATAAATAAAAAAAAAAAAAAAAACAGGAAGTGAAGCCGACCTTTCTTGTTAAAAAAATAAATAATCCATTAGCGTTTCTCTTTCTTTGTTGTTGGATTTAATGCGTCCTTCCTTCTGGGCTTCTTTAAAAAGGAAACATCACTGCTGATTGAGAGACAGACGCTGCGGTGAAACACGATGAGATTAAAAACCAGAAACACGAGACGAGCGGAAACGACACACGACGGTTCTGTTAGCTAAACATTTATCTTCATCACTAAACACGCTTTCCTTTAAACTATTACACACGTTAGCTAACCTTCACATGAAATCACTTTGTGCTAATGTTTCGCAGCTTAGCTTAGTCAGCAAGCTAACGTCACTCCGGTAGTCAACGTTAGCTGAGCTTTAATTTACACCAGGCCTGAGCTAGCATACCAGCTAAAAGCTCAAAAATCTAAAATGCTAACTCCACTTTCACAGCTCTAAAGTCGAATCAAAATAAAGCCTGAAGACGCGACGTGGACGTCTTCAGCAGGAAGCAGAGGCCGTCTGCGTGCAGCACAGCCGGCGCCCTCAGTGAGCCGCACATTCAAGATCCTGTAAATCTCTAAAACACAGCAGGGACGTAATGAAAGATCCAAAGGTGAACATAAAACATACTGAACTACACGTATGTTGAGTTTCCTTTAATGAACATGTATCATCTTTATTGAACGTTTCCCTTCCTCTGGACTCACACACATTTCAGAACACTGGACAGACACACACACACACGGGTGAGGACGTTTCTCTCGCTGGTCAGTAAACGCGTCTTCAGGTTGGAATGATTAATCCTTTAAAAATCGAACAGGAAGTCCGTGATCTAATTATTATTGACCTTCAGGACAAACAGGTTGCTGGAGGTCAGGATGAAAAGTCTCTCGTTGGTGGCTCTGAAGCCCAGGATTGGTTCAACAGAGTCCAGGCTGGCGACCTGTTGCTTGGCAACCTGCCCTACCTGTCTGCCCTGCTTCCTGTTGAACAGGACGGTATCCACCGGCGACGGCTGCCTGTAGATGAACGCTCGCCGCAGACACTCGCACAAAGAGGCGTAGGAGAAGTTTGGAGCGCACGTGGCGAACTTTTTATCCCGTTTGGACGCCTGGACGTAGCCTGAGCGGAGGAGAGGAAGAGATTGATTAACGTTCAGGAAGGATTTAAAGATATTCTGCAGACGGTTAATAAGACAAAGTAAAAGTCTTTCTGTAAAAACGTTTGTTTCTCTCGAAGCTTCACTCGTCTGGTTTGGATGTATAAACTCTTAGAAACATAAACATCATTGTGTGTTTCGATGATGAATTCCAAACGGAGACGAGCAGATGCTGAATCTCTGCTCTGTCGAGATGAAGACTAATGGCGGGCGTTTAAACTGTCAGAGTGAAACGCCGAGTGGATTTAAGTTACAGATGTCGTCGTTAGGGAGCGATTAAAACGACACGATAAATTAAAATGAATACATTATAAAACCGTCTACAGCACGCCGAAGCCTCATGATCGTCCCTGCAGTGAAGCGGGCGCCATGACAGACTGCCAAGATGTAAAGTCACAAACAGGAAGTGGACCTTTAGGATGTCATTTTGGCAGGAAGGAGGGGATTCATGATCTGGGTCTCCTCCTCATCAGATGTGCTGGAAGGACATTTTTTTTTTTTTAAATAAAATAGAAGTTGGTCGTTACGTTCCACCTCTGTTGATTTCTGTCGTGTTCTCGTTGAACGTTTCCTTCATTGGAAAGCTCAGCACGGATGGCGTGCGTCTCTTACCCAGGGCGTTAAAGGTGGCCACGTGCTCCCACATGTTGCCCGGCTGATCCGGGCGAGGCTGCCACAGCAGGGCGTCCACGTCGTGTCTGAGGCAGAGACACGGCATGTCGGAGGGGTTCACGTCCACCGTGAACAGGTACTGATGGCTGCCCAGGTTCACCTGCACACACACACACACACACACACACACACACACACACACACACACACACAGGAGGGAGAGGTGGAGGTGTGAATTGAAGTCATATTGGATCCTGTCGCTCATCCGTTCGTCCTTTTCAACCTGTTTTATTAACAACTTTCCTCTTCGTTTCCCTCTGAGGCATCAACTCTCACCTCTCCTTCCTTCCTTCCTTCCTTCCTTACTTCCTTCCTTCCTTACTTCCTTTCTTCCTTCTTTGCTTACACGCTCGCTTTGACCTCCTTCGTGCTCTCAACCTCGCGCTTCGGTTGTTTCCTTCTGCTTGCGTTAAAAGTTTGACTCTTATTATGGAGGCGAAGAAGTGTACCGTGGGTGGATTTCTTCTCCTCCTCTAATAAATCAGAACGTTCATGTTTTTTTTGGTATTTTTAACTTGGTGGATCAAACATGAAAACATGTCCAACACGTGTACAATAAAAAACGGTCGTGGGCGTAAAGCTGAAGCGAACGGTTCGTCACGACCGGCAAAGCCTCCCGTGTTACATCAGTCTGGCGTGTGAGCCCGCGGTGATGCGATCACATCGCTGCAGTTTGGAAAAGAGAAGAAAAGAAAAATGACCACGGCTGTGACACGATCGCTCCTCAGGCCGAGCGCTCGCTCTGAGTCCACTGACAGCTTCTCCTCCCGTCTCAGTCGCCACTTGACAGGCATTGGAGAAAAAAAAAAAAAGAAAAAAAATCTGCATAAAACAGCTTGGATGTTGGCGCTGATCGCTGATGGTTGTGAAAAATGACCATTTAACGATTCATCATCACTCCTCCACTCCAACACTCATTTTCCCCCTGACACTTGTGTTTGACGTGAAGCACGCCGCAGACGTGCGAGCGCTTTGACTGACACGGATGAAACAAAAAGGAGGGTTTTTTTATTTATTTTTTTTAATAATTACTTGATGCTCGCTGGTTGATGAGCCTCACAGCGAGGACGCTCCGTCTCTCCGTGTGGAGTCTACATCTTCTATACGTCGTCTCGTGACTGACTGGTGAACGGTGCAGGATCGGCTCCAGCCGGATGAAAGCGGCGAAGATAACGGATGGAAGGATGATGATTTAAAAAAAGGCATAAATTACAACGTCATGTCTCCGGCACGTGACTTCGATAATTAGATCCTCCCACCAGGATTAAACAAAAACGCCATCACCGCCTTTTATTTTGAAAAGAAAATTTTCTGAAAAATAAAAAATTTATTTTTCAAAAGCTCAATGAAAACAGCTGAAGAGGAGGGTGAAACGAGCCGTCTGATGACACGGAGGCGTCGTCGTCCACGCTGAGGTCACGTAGCTACGGGGCCCATGGAGGGACAAACAGGCACGCGCTCAACGCAATCCCCAATGAGTGACAGAATCAACGCTGATGTTTTCACACTCATGGAAATCAAATCAAAAATCTTATCGATAAGCTTTCAAACTTTCAGAAAAAAATCTCATAAACTCTCGACACCTGAGACGATCAATTCTGACGATGTGACGTCGGGGAACCGAAACCGATTTGATTTGGGAGCAAACTCAACCCACAGGTAACTTTAATTAAAGTTTCACACAACAGAAGATCTTTAAAAAGGCAGCAGCAGCATCATCACTGGACTTCTTCCATAAAGTTCCAGCTTTGTCGATAAAACCTCAGATATTCTTTAACGGTCCCGGTCCAGCAGCTCTTATCTCATTACTTTTACTGAAACACACCTGACCCAGCAGGGAGGAGGGGGGGGCTCAGGTCTTACCAGAGAGTGAAACAGGAAGTTCAAACCTGCGACAAAAAGGATCATTTGAGCCGAAGAGAAGAAATATAATAGCAGTTTTATTTTATTGTGCTTCGGTTTCTTTAAAGCCTTCACGGAGCGAGGAACAAAGACGTGGATCAACCTTTTAAATCCAGAAGAGAGCCAGATAACTCCCTCACTGTGAAGCCGAGATAAAGAGCAACACAACCCGAGAGGTGAGCAGGGCTCGGAGGATTTTCAAAATAAAACAAGGAGAAAAGATTTGACACGTTTCTGTCGCATTTCTTGGACATATGAGCCAGCCTCAAAACAGATTCATGTTCCAACATGTGAAGTGTCCCTTTAAATGAAGCCCGCAGTAAACAGATGCACAGATAGAGTCCATTGTGCAGCTTTCACAGATCCATTCAGTGGATATGAGTCAAAGCCGCCTCTGAGGAACGCACGCTAAACCTTTCTGATTCTTCTCCACCGGGATTAGAACCGAAAGCACACCGACAAAGAGGCCAAATTAACAAGAGGTATCACTCCTCTCAGCTAAAAGCTTTTTTTTTTTTTTTTTTTTTTTTTTTTAAATAAAAAGGTCAGCGTATATCCTCGTGGGCAGCGTGGAGGCGACACAATAAGAGAAAAGAGGGGCGAATGGAGACGCTGAGGCTTCCTGGAGGACGTACAGATAAACACACACGTGTGCACACACTCACATGTTCGCTCACATGTGGAACAAAACACAAGCCAACGGCCTTCAAAAAAAGGCACACGGGGAAGGTACGACCGCGGCTTGCTTGAAGGCAGCCGCTCGCCAGCGTGCACAAACCAAATGGACGGCAGCAGCATGAGAGGGTTTGTATTCATTCTTCTTCTTTCATCGCAGCATCAAAAGGCTTTTTTAACCTTAAAACACTGAAACGACTGAACGATGATGTTCA
This sequence comes from Symphodus melops, assembly GCF_947650265.1. Classification (NCBI taxonomy): domain Eukaryota; kingdom Metazoa; phylum Chordata; class Actinopteri; order Labriformes; family Labridae; genus Symphodus; species Symphodus melops. The sequence continues at coordinate 21,011,558 of NC_136708.1, forward strand.
CTAATGAATAGAGCTTTTTTTTTTAAACCCTGCTGTTTGTGTTTTGGGAGAAACATCCACTCGGACTCTTTATTCTGCTTCTCTGAGTTAAGACTGACACGCTTGTTTTGGTTCCTCACAGATTGTTTTGAACCTTTCATTAAACCATTAGGAAGACTGAAAGGGTTAAACAAGCGTGTGCATCTGACTGGAAAACAGAACGTTTATAGAAAAGCACATTTACCTCACAATCTCACATGTGAAGCCTGCTGTCTGTCTGCTGTGAGGGAATAAAGACGGAAGGACACATTCACAGGAGGGACGAGAACAAACGCTGCATGTCATCCTTCATAATTGGCATTTTGGAGCAAATCCCTCGCTGCTTCAGAGTACTCGGAAGAAAATAAAAAAAAACATAACACGGAGCTGAGGTTTAAGTGTGGAGCGCTCCCCAGTTCATGCCTGAACATTCATCCTGCAGAGTTTAAAGATGAATCTGTTTTGTTGTTGTTGTTGCTAACGTAGCTCGTTTGGGAACCGGAGGGTTGCCGGCGTGGACTAAAATATGGAGGTTGTTCTGGAGGCTGGAGAGGTGCCAGGTCACGTCCCTTTGACAGCTCCGGTGTGTGTGTGCATGCAGGCCTATGTGTGTGTGTGTGTGTGTGTGTGTGTGTGTGTGTGTGTGTGTGTGTGTGTGTGTGTGTGTGTGTGTGGAGCACGTCTCTTATAAAGGAGGGTAAACCAGATTTTACCCCCATGATTTAATAAAGTATGCAAAAATAAAAAAGAATTAATTGTGTTTGTTTGCTTCTAAAAACGCTGCAATGGTGGAGGTGGGGATAATGGTCACCATTAAAAATAAATAAAGGAGGACAGGAATGAGGATCAGGGCCTGACACTGCTGAAGTGAGGCAGCCGGCGATCGCAGCTCGGACACAGGAGGAAGAACACCGCCGAGGTCCCGGAGAAGTCTTCAGCCTCACAGCGCTTCTCTGGGGAACACGGGAGTTTGTGTTCTGTGGACTTGGAGAAGGCCTGAAAGTGTTCCCCTCCTCATGGGGGGTCATGGGGGGGGGGGGGGGGGGGTTTAATTTACCAGCTTGGAGTGAACTTTGAGACTTCCTCACGAACATTCAGCGTTCACATCTGTTTGAGCATGAGGACAATGAGTACATGCCTTCTTTGATGCACAGCCTTTATTTACCAGGTGGAATGATTAATCCATTTTGCTTTGGATACCAATCATCGAGTCCACGCCTTCCTCCGCACACAAACAAATGGCCGAGTGCTGACTCACTTCCGACCAACGCAACAGAAAAACCTGGGAATGGGAAAAAAAAAAAAAAAAAGAAAAGAAACGCAGACAGAGAAACAACACTCAATGTCGGCGCTTCACAACCTGGTTAAAATCTTTCCTGCAACGTTTCAATTAAAACACAAGCGCTCGAAGTAATCCTGACACGGGACGCGTCGTCCTCTCACACGACGAGTGTTTGTAAAAATAGACGAGCGCTCGGCTGGTTTTGCTATTCGAGTCACGAGGAGGTGTGCATGTTCTTGTTCCTACAGGTCTTTGTGGAGCTCTCAAGTCAAGTGGTTTGTTAAAGTCTGCTCACAGGAGGGGGGGGGGGGGGGGGGGATTGATCGTGTGTGAGCATCAGGCAGACAGCAGTGCACTTGAGGGGAATGAAGGACTGAAGAGGACGACGGAAACAGCAGAAAATGTGAAATGTGAGGGTCTCTGGGTGGCTGGAGGGAAGGAGAGAGGTGTTGTCTTACTCACCACCTGAGTGGGCTTCAGGGATTCTCCGTCAAAGTGCGTGAGGCTGAAACTGTCTTCTGGAAAGCCGTCACAGTCCTCCAGCTCGTGAGAGTTACAGGGCGGCTTGTCTCTGTCGGGGTTTCCATTCTGCGTGCAGAGGAAGAAAAGCAGGCCGTGGTTACACTTGTTTAGCATGCATTAACATGTAAAAAGGCTTCAGCTGCACCGAGGGCCTGGAGTGGCCACAGATGATACTAATGAAGGAGCAGGACAGGAGAGGTTAAAGCTAGAGGAAGAGGAGGAGGAGGAGGAGCTGAAGAGGGAGCCGAGGGCCGCAGAGAGAGGAGATGCTAAAAGCTGCACGGACTTCAAAATAAAAGGTTTGGAAGGTCACGGACGAAACCTCCCGAGAAAACAAACACAGAGCTGTGATTCATGGAAGCTGAATGTCAGAGTAATATTTTGCAGCACTTACTGCGGATTGATTTCACGCCAGACGAGACGCCATCGGGCCTGTGAGCTGATCTATTAAAAGTCTTGGATCCCACTGCTTTGCGTTTCTGTGTGTAAAACCACTGAGACGCCGTTTCTAATTAAAAGTAACAGCTGACGTCGAGGCTCTCGATCTGAAACGGAAATGGCGTCTCAACCTAACTTTCAGTCAGCCACACAAGTGAGCATTTAGCTACTCCGTGCTCGTAGTCAGATAAGCCACGCCCCTTTTCATGCTTCATTAACCCCGTACAGTGTCTGCCTGTTTTGGAGCGAGTCTCCAGTGGACACTCGAGGAACTGCACATTTTTATGAATCGCTTGAAGAGCAGCTGCCACTGCTTTGGCACTTCCTGTTTAGCCAGCGAGCGGCGTACGAGGATTTCGTAGGTTGGACATGTTCCGTGCGTGTCGGGAAGCTTACCAAATCCTCAGACGTGAGGTGCGTCAGCCTCTCGTGGATCAGCGCAGCCTGCTCGTCGCTCATCACGTACTCGCCTCTCTTGTCTCCCACCACGAGCTCCGCCCACATCGGCCCCTCACTGCGCTTCTGCAGGCTCACCTCCAGGCTGAAGGGCAAATTCAAACACACACACTGAAAATCAAACACGCCAATGACTCACAACATGTACATGTTGTCATGCAATTTAAATCACTGTAATAGCAGCTTATTCAGCAAAGATTATATTTACATTGGAAATTAATTCCTAACAAAGATCTGTGCACAAACACTTCACAGTGTGCATAATGATGTTCTGTCTTTGTGTGACATCCATACAGCTGATCCTGGGTCGCTGAAGAGCGCACCGAGAATACAAAACCAAGAGCATTCATGAACTCTCAGCTTTTCACTGAATAACAGCGGGATCATTTTTTATGGTTTCAAGGCAAAATCGGAATAAATCTGAATACACTCAGAATAATACATTCTGCCTTGTTAAACAGAGGCTTGTTAACGTACACCCCCCCACCTCCCCCCCCTCCCCCACAAAGTGATTTAAATTCACATTTCCCTGTGGACGTCAGAAGAGCGTCCGAGCACATTCATTCATCTTACACAACTGAACCAAAGCCAAATAAAAGAACGTCGTGCGGATGCTTTTCTGTCTTTGAATGCATCATGAACATTTTGTCTCCTGAAACAGGTAAGTAGCTAAAGTGGGTCAGGTGTGTCGCATCAATGTAACGCTGGTCATCTACAGTAGTAGAGCTTTTAATTATCGCATTACGATCATCGGGAATAAATACAGCAAGAGCCAGAATGTTTTTAATTCATTAAAAAAAACGTGTGTGAGGAAGGCTGTCAGTGCTTCGTTATCCTGCACGTGTACACTTGATCCGTTGTACACAGGCCTGTATGATCGCCATGCTTTCACAGCGACTCTGTGAGTTACTGCGAGACAGTTTAGTGGAGGAAAAGGAACCACTTTCTTTTTTTTTTTTTTTATGTATTTTGGATGAAGAAGGGACATGCTGCAAACACGGAAACAGCGACTTATAGCTCACATGCACGCTTCATAAAGGTTCAATACATTGGAGAATGTTTTGATATTTCCTCTCACTTCGTGCAGGACTACTCGGCTGATTCAGAGAGGAAGTCTTTTCATCCGGCAGAAGAAACACCTGTTGGACAAACTCACTTGTTTTCAAGGCCAAACATGAGAGAAAAAGTGGCGAGAGTGGGAGTTAAAGAAACGTCTCTAAAAAGATCGGCAATAAGCGGTTTGTAAGAAATGTTCCAAGGAGCTCTGAAGAGGAGGGACGACTAACAACCGCTTAAATACGTCCAATCACATCGATCGTTAACGACCAATAAGAACAAATCTGTCACAATCTGAATGGACTCAATAGTCTCCTAAAAGGGGGCGGGGCTAAACCCAAACAGAAAATGAATCAACTTTCTTTAACGTGACATTTGGCTCAGATTCAGTCCACCCGTCTTAGTGTCTCAAGACGCTACAAAAAGAGCCGGTTAAAGACCTCTTCTCTTTGCGACGCCTGACATTATCTCCAAAGACCTTCAAGCTCTCCATTCATACCGTTTTCTAAACCACGTCTATATTTGTACCGCGATGAAAAGATGTGAAAAAAGACAACCAGGGACGGTGCTGAGCTGTTTGTGTGCAAAGAGCATCATCACCTATTTGTATGGAAAAACAGCCTCCATACTAAAAATGGCTGTTTTTATCCCTCCATGCGTTTCCACCTGAAAGAGCATCCAGACAAGACGATTTCTAGTTTTCATGGAAACAAACTCAAACCATCGGTTTCATATTCTGTCTGGTGAATGAAAGGGGCGGGACCAGAGGCGTGAAATGTGATTGGCCAGCATAAAACTCCGAACCTTTAAACGGCTATTTGCCAACTTTTAGGTCATTTTTCTTGCAAAGGCTGCGAGTATTTTTCTTAACGTTGTAATGTGGCATGCTTTTATTTGTTTTCACTTTAAATTGTTAATAAAAACTGTATTCAAAAACTTATGTATTCAATAAGACAGCAGAAAGTAATGCACAGGAACTAACACTGCACTGTTAAAACTGTGCAGGCGTTTCCATCCACACTTTAAAGTACTTTTAATTGTGCATCTTGTTTTTGTGTCATCAAAAAATGAAGTTAATTGTTTGTTTATTATCTTTTTGCTATAAAGCAGAAACATAAGATTGGGGAAGTTAGAAAAAAAATCACTGATATTTATTTGTGTGAGTTTTTGTGCACATCACAGATCTACAGTCTTATTTTGAAATCTTTGGGGAAACACGCTGAATTACACGCTGAAGTAAAAGGAGACTTTCCGATGCAGTTAAAGTAATGGATGCCTGCAGGTGTTCGGCAGAGTTGGGAAAAACATCAGCAGGAAGACGTGGAAGAGTCTGAAAAGACACATTTCAGGTTTAACGCTCTCGCCGTCGTACAGATCTGCATCCGGACTGAATATCCGTGGATTTTCTTCCTTTTGTCACGCTAAAATAAAAACCCAGAGAGGGACACACACACACACACACAGACAGACACACACACACACAGACAGACACACACACACACACACACACACACACTCTGAAGCCTTAACATGCATCAAGGACGGTCAGAAACTGAACAAACAGACCACGTAACATGCTTTCACCCTGAGTGGAGCTTTGTAGGACTTGAATTGACAGAACAGGAAGCAGAGATAAAGAGCTGGTGGAGACGTAGATGAAAGGTCTCAAAGTGTGTGTGTGTGTGTGCGTGTGTGTGACTCAACCCATACTGACGACGAGATCAGAAGATGCAATGCTTATAAAAAAGTACTCATCTCCCTGGGCCTTTTTAACGTTTGATTGTTTTGTGAGAGTGAATCACAGAAGATGTGATTTCAGAGAGAGGAGGGGAAAAAGAGCAGACGGGCTGCCGACCTAAACAACATCTCCTCCTGAAGCCGCCTTTCCTTTCTGAAGGTCTCATCTTGAAATCTAAAGCTTTTTTTACACTCCAGATTTTAAATCAAGACCGGTCAGGACCGACAGTGAAAAAGCCTCTCTCTTAAAGAAGTTAAAAACCAATAACTTCATCGATGAATAAATTCATCTGAAGCTCGATTTTCATCCCCCGCTGACACGCAAGCTGCACACATGATGATTTTTAATTGATGTTTAAGGCCTCGGTCTACACCTGTCTTGGTCTGGATCCTTAATGGTCTCAGTCTTGGAGTACTCTGGTCTTGGTTATTGTGGTCTTGATCACAACACTAAGAGCTTGGGTAGCTCTTAGTGTAGCTGTAGCCTTTAGCTGATGATTCGTTTGTTTTTTAAAACGTTTCTTTCGGTTCTCCATGAAGCCGTTGAGATCAGCCTGACTGAAGCTTTTTGATTTTTTTTTTTTTAAAACACATTTTCTTACCTCGGTCGAAATGACTTTTTTTTTTTTTTTTTTTTTAAATATGATTTTGATTTAGCATTCAAGTCTTTTCGAATCCCTCTGGGTCAGACTCATTTTCAGAGCACTTTGAGTGGAGAGCCCATGTGTGAGGACACGGTGACCATGCTGGGTCACAGCATGAACACACTCATTTAAATCTCATTTTCAGATCGGAGATTTCTGGCTCATTACAGCCTATTCACCTCTGCACTCCTAAAATGTCTCGCTATTTTCAGGGAGGACTGCTTTAGATATTCTCCAACGCAGGGAGGAGGGGGAGAGAGCTCCAGGATGTTCACCTCTTGTCGTTTTTGATGATCCAGGCGCTGGCCTCGGGGTCTACAGATTCAAAGAGCTGGCCCTCCAGTAAAGGAGAGAAACCCTGAACCCCGATGCTCATGTTGTCTGCCGTCAGTCTGAACTGAACCTCCTCTTTGGTGACACCCTCAGGCATGCGCACGCACACCGTGACGTCCTCCGCTGTCTGCTGCCAGAAGTAAATGGGATCTGAATTAAAACAGAAATATAGGTGCTAAAGTTAATGCCGGCGAGCCGCCATGAATAAAACATCTGCAGGAAAATAAGGGAGCTGCTGATGAATATTCAGCAACACCGCAGACGGAAAATTATTAAAAGACAAACCATAAGAGGGACAACAATCACAGCCAAGCTATTATAATAATCCACCTGCACAACTCGACTTTTTTAATCTACAGAAAAATCCCCTGAGAACCCTTCGCCTCACGCATGACTTGTTGTAAGTATTTATAAATCAAGGAATAATACAAGTATTGATTCATTTTACACGTATGAATAGAAAGCCAGAGGAGCCGGTCGGTTGAATGAACTTTATTGATCTCCCTCGGGATCAATAAAGTATCTATCTATCTATCTAATCACTTTTAATAATGTCGTCCCTCGATGCAGGTCAAATATCAAGCGCAAACTGCAACGCAGCCTCCGGCCACTAGTGGGAGCTGTAGCTCCAGTCTGCGCTCCTTGCTCTACAACATGGACGTAAACAGGCACAGTGAACAGGTTGTTGGTGTTTGGTTGATAACACGGAGACATGTCAGGTTTAACTGTGCTATCAACCGGAGAACTTTTAGCATGTGGATGTTATGCTAGCACCGCTAACATTAGCCACACACGGCGGACCAATGAACGTGCTTCGTTCTGACAGTTTTCTCGGTGTCGTGACGTCTGAATTTAAATTCCCCGACTCGGAAAGACAAGTCGGGAAATTTAACAAATTCACTATTTTCAGCCACAAACTCCCCTAAAATATTGTCAATACTTACATTGTTTGTATTTACCATAATCACAAGGTTTGCAAAAGTCTAAATATGATCTGGATTGTGTTGAGAAATAAAGTTGAAGTTATGAGTTTGAAACTGGAAACTGAAAAAGTCCAATTCTTTTTTTTTTAATGACCTTTTTTATTCACTCGATGACGGCTGTGTTTCCGCTCCCTCCTAACACAAATCTATTCTCACTTTTTGCCCACATTGTAAAGAAGCCAACTCGTCCTCTGACTCAGCATCGTGAGTGGCCTGTCGGCTCGCCATCATCTGCAGAGCAAATCTTTTTTGTCCATTGTAATATCAGAGCGTGTGGTATTGTGTGAAAAGAAATTTGTTGTTTGAGATATTTCCGGCGATGGTGAAAACATAAACGTTGAATGAGGCAGAATTTGACACGCCATGTTTGGTCAAATCCGTTTAGGAAAATGTATGAACAGAGAGTCTTGTGTCCTTGTTTCACTTCTCTCTCTTTCCAAAGACAACTGATGAAAAATGGCTTCATTTGACGAGCACATAATTATAACGAGCAAAACAATCCTGTCAAAAACCCTTTCAGAAACTGTTCTGCAGCCTGATACTTCAATCATGTTTTCAAGAACAAACCGGAGGTTGAGTGTCGGAAACACTCGTCAGTGTCCCTTTGAATCTTTTTTTTTTTTTTCCATCAACAAAACATTTTCAATCATTTTATTTTCTTCTTCAAGCAAGTTTTGTTCTTATTTTTTTCCCTTTTCTGCCTGAATGTCACATGATGAAAAACCACAGTGGTCATCAAGGGTGAAACTGTGCAAAGGTCCGAACCGCTTACATCAGGTAAATATGCAGAAAATACACAAATGCAAATTAAATCTCTCTCTCTCCTTTAAATCAAGGAATAATACAAGTATTGATTCTTTTTACACGTATGGATAGAAAGCCAGAGGAGCCGGTCGGATGAATGAACTTCATTGATCTCCCTCAGGATCGATCTATCTATCTATCTATCTCCCTCTCTCTCCCTCTCCCTCTCTCCCTCCCTCTCTCTCTCACTCTCTCCCTCTCTCCCTCCCTCCCTCTCTCTCTCCCCCTCTCCCTCTCTCTCTCCCCCTCTCCCTCTCTCTCCCCCTCTCCCTCCCTCCCCCTCTCCTGGCAAAGTCTAAGCACTCAAAATGGTCCAATTATGAAGCGCCATCTCTGGCAGCGAAGTTCGAAACGGTGACATCTTCATTATCACCTTTTGTTGTCGCCTGAATCGACAAAGACAGTGATGAGTTTGAGAGGAGGACAAGTGCCAAATCTTTTTATTTGAATTCCAAAATCTTCTCGTCACCTTTCAAATGTTCTTTTTCTTGTTCTTCTCACTTTCTGCTGGTTACCTTCGTGATTAATCGTTTCGTATCAAAAATGTTCAAGAACCCTGAAACGTTCCCTGCAGCTCTCTCCTTTCAGCCCAGAGTGACGCCTTCACATTTCCTCTTCTGTCCAAACATCCTTCCAGAACTAAAACATGTCATGTATTGTGACAGAAAAGCTGCAGATCCTTGATATTAACAAGCTGGAAGAAGTGAGGGGTTTTTTACTGTGCTGAGCTTGACTGGTATTTGAAATTTGAAGGCAATTCAGTAGAAATATGTTTTACAGGCAGGGTTTGTAATTTTCTCCAAATTCACTTTGTAAGATTTTGGTTAAAATTCTTTTTAGGTCCTGACAAAAATTAATAACTCAGGTGCTCTGAAAAAATGAAAAATGAAAATCCATCATCTGTAGCATGTTTTAGGTTTGTAAAAACTTCAACTAAAAAAAAAAAAGGGGGGGGGGGCGTACTCATCATCAAACAAAGAAATAATAGGTGTTTACTTAAGCTGAATGAGACACAAGATGACATCATAAGGGGGCGTGGCTTTTGAGGGGCCAGAGAGGGGAGGGGGTTTGGGTGCAGAAGGAGCACTGAGGGAATGCTACCTTTAAAAACATGCTTTTTTTCTCTCTTTTCTTTTTTAAAAATAACCACCCCTGCCTTTAAGGTGAGTCTTAAAAACAATTATTTCTGCTTTAAAAAAAAAAAAAACATTCAAATATTCTATTTTGTTTTTCTAAGTGAAAGCGTCTGACTCGTTCTTGTTCCAGAGTCTTAAATAGAAATCTGTTTGAAGATGGGAACACTTCTCACAACTCTGACACTTTATAAACTCAATAATTAATCCTATAATAAATAATCTGAATAAATAATGATGACAGTAATTGTCAGACTCCTTGACTTATCCATCCTCACACTATTTGACTATTGTGGTTTTTATCTTATTTTGATCTGCATCCTTTTTCAGAGACTCTTCTCTAACTCGTCTTTCGGCACCTCCTCTCCATTAGTTCACCTCCACCTCTCCTGCCCGCCATGCATTTCCTCTCAAAGCACTAAACAAGCCCGTCTGAAGCTGCCCCCTCTCTTGACATCTAATCCACTTCTACTTCTCTGAAAGGAGAGAGGCAGAGCACTGATAAAAGGATTGGCTAAAAAGCTGCCATTATTCTTCCTCTGCACCATCAACACACACACACGTACACCTTGCCCTGTCTGGGTCACCAGAGGTCGTTTTTTTTTAAATTCAATGTATCTTCACAGAGAAGAGCGTAAGCTGCTGCTCTGCTTGTTTCAACAGGCTGCGAGTAAACCGAGAGTAGCAGCAGGAAAAAGACAGAGAGATATTGAGACACAAATGTTGTGCGTCGTGGCGAAGCGGAAAGCGCTCCTCGCCCGGTGCGTGCGTGTAAATCGGACATTGAAAGACAAAGACCAACGTTCCTGATTACATGAAGTTTTATGACGAGCTGTTCCACACTCGTGTTTATGACTCGAATGAGAAGAGGTCGACAGTAGATTATCATACAATCAAGAATTAGAGAGAGAAGGAGGCCTGGCAATAAAACCCTTAAACCCCCGACTGAGAAGCTCGCACATTAAAGTGTATGTCGGATTTGTTCCGGAGCGCCGGAAAAAAAAAAAAAAAAAAAAAAAAAAAGGGAAGAAAGAAACAGGAAAATGTTTCATCGTTGATGAGGTTCAAAAGGTGCGGCTGATTTTTTTTTTTCACATTTCGCCTGCGTTCGTCTTGATGCTATATGCTAAGCTAACCTCTAATCTGTTGAAGTTATTGAGCAGACATGAGAGGTAACAGTCTTCTGGTAAGTTTCATGTTTTTTTTAATGTTGACATTTTTAAAAGACGGGATTTACATTTTTAAAAAGTGACATCAATGGATTCCTTTGTCGTGTTCATAAGTAACGGGAAGAATTTAGGTTTAAAATATTTTATCTAATTCTAAAATGACATCTCTCAACCGGAGGGTTGTGGGTTCGATCCCCAGCTCCTGCAGCGACGTGTTTGATGTTTCCTTCGGCGAGTCACCTGACCCCAATTTACTCACACGGCTTCGCTGGCGGTGCATGAATGCGTACGAACGAATGTAATGACCTTTATTCAGCAGCCTCGACCTTGACTCCTTCAATGAGTCAGAAGACGAGAAAAAAAATACACAAGCTACACTGACCTTTAACATTTTGGAGGCAGCATTAAAAAGCTAATCAATAAGATCCATCGAAGGTTAAACGTCACGTGAACGCTCCGAGTCTCCTCTCACTGATGAAACTTTAAAGTCACGGCGTTGATGCTGTGTTCGTGTCACTGACACACACGCTCAGTCCGAGCACTCACACACGCTGCTGCACACTGATCATGACAAGAGACCCCGGTCTCATTGAGAGCATCGTGCTGCCCACTCAGGCGTTGCTATGACAACAACCCATCCAGTCAGCTCCTGCCTGTTCAAAAAGGTAAACCGGTAACAGACGAGGCCGAACTCGAGCAGATGTACCCGCGTTTGCGAACCATTAACCGGAAACAGTGACGTCACAGATATGCCAAATAAGGAGTGTGGTGATGATGTCATCGGTCGAGAAGCTCAAGAGTCCAGATGATGTTTGTGTTTCACTTTGACTCAACAGTTTTCTCAGACAGCCTGGTTCTTTGCAGACTGCGATCTCAAGAAGAAGAAGAAGAAAAAAAAAAGAAAGAAAGATGGCACTTTCTCGCTGCGAATATGACCCGATGTTTTCTCAAAGTCGGAGAGAGAGAGAGAGAGAGACGGCGTCAAATCTTCTGATGACCATCATTTTACTCCACATGCCCGTCTCTAAACGTGATAACTGACTGAAGATTTAAACATCAGCTTTGTTCATCTTTACACAGCTGTGTGAAATCAGACTAACTGATCACGCTCATCACGTTCAAGAGATTGTTGGAGAGACATGTTTGCATATGAATTAAACGTGTGTATCCCTAATCGTCCCCTTCAAAGCCAAGAATTCAAACTCCTCCGTCTTTTGAGGATAATGACGGCTGACGAGTTCGGCCAGCTGTGGCTCAGTGGTAGAGTGGCTCCTGTCTCGGTCGGAGGGATGGATGTTTGAGCCCCCCCGGCTCATGTCCAAGTGTCCTCGGGCTCCACGCTGAAGCCCCTCAGTGCTCCCGCTGGTGCAGGCAGCAGCATGTGAATGAGATTAGACGGTGCTAATGGGCCCTTTGTGCGGCAGCCTTCAGTGTATGAATGCGTCTGTGAAGAGGTGAATATATGACGTGGAGTGCAGCAGCACGATGAGACGAGAAAACGAGTTTCATGCAGCTCCTCAGGGGAGATTAATTATTTAACGTTTCAACGTCCATAACGAACTCATGACCAGTAATATCCACAACTTTATTCTCCACATTATATTTTCCTTCCTTCTTTACTCTTGACATATTATACATCCACACACCCAACATGCCCTCTTATTATACAACGCATGCTATCTTTTTTATTATTATTATTTTATGTACTTCATTCAATTATGACAATCATTTTATTTTTGTGTGCACATTTTTGTTTTGTACTTTTTCCACTTCTTCACAATTCCAAAAAAAAAAAAAAAAAAAAAAAAAAAGTACTCATGACTAAACAAAAGAGAGATATAATAAGCAGCTAACTCTTTAAGGAAATTGATCATTGTAGCTGCAAACAATATAAATATTTTAAAAAGAGTCGATGGGACCCAAATAGGAGTAAAAAAAAAAAAAAAAAAAAAAGAGGATGATGGACTTAAAGCATAGTGTTAATAATAAAGAGCGGGAGTCGGTCCAGGTCAGCCATGTGTATTATTATTATTAATAACTCATAACCTTCATCAAATCTAAACGAAGAGTTTTTATTTAAAGCACCGTCTGTACAGCGTGAGCCGATTAAAGCACGATAAAAACATCGATATTTTATGTGTTTTTAACTACTCTTTTATACTTTTAAACTCTGTAGCACATTGACATTGAAAAATGTAAAGTGCTTTACAAAAAGAAAAATTATATAATTATCATATTATTATCCACGACATCATCCTTTTTAAAAACCTGCCTGTAAACATGTCAGAATGAGCGTTATTGACCGTGCGACTCTGAGGGATTCTGCAGCCAGCCTCTAGTGGACACTCGAGGAACTGCAGGTTTTTTGGCTTCATCTTTAAACACTGCTTGACTCAACGTTAGAAAAAGACAAACAACATGACTCCAGATGGAGGATCACGCCGCTCCACTGAATGTGCTGGTTAGCGTGCTCGAGGTTCTTATTGGGATTTAGATGGCAAATGGAACAAATTATCCCAATCATTTTTTTTCTGTTAAAAAAGCAGTAAAAGCAGCTTTCCTATAGGTGCATATTGAAGAACACTTGTATTGACAGATTTTCTGGGATAAGCTCATATCAGCCTGTAGATCTGAACTATGATATAAATCAAACACACTGCAGCTTCTCATGATTCTGCTTATAGAAGAAAACTGTCGACTACGTTTGTCCGTCTGTTTAAACACGAGGAGTCAAGGAGCTCGGACTCACCTGTCTTCTCCACCTCCATGGGCTCTGGCTCGGGCTGCTCCACAGGAACACCATCGACATGGGTGAAGACAAAGGGTTTCTCCGAGGCCACCATCAGCCCCTTCCCCTTCGGCTCCACGGCCGCGTAGTGAGGCACCGACTTCCCCCTGAGGAGCCTCCTCTTCTTCAGCTCGTACTTCTTCTCCTGACCTGCAGCGTGGACAGAAATAAACATCCCGCTTCATGTTAGCATGTTAGCTCAGGTTAGGGTGGAGATATCCAGATGACTCCGTCAGATACCAGCTCTGCTTGTTAAAGGTTACAGGTGTGAAAGGATGCATGACGTCTGCTTTTTTTTTAATTTCCTGGTTAGCGTTGATGAAATTTAATCCTGTCAATACGAGTTCACTGTGTGCGATGGGCATCTGAGATCAATAAAACAAGAGGCTGATAGAAGCTAGAGAGAGAATCTGCTTACATTCCTCTTTAAATGCATCGACTGTGGAGAAACATACGATCCTCCTCACGTGTGGATTTAATCGTTTTGTGCTGCTGATGAAGACTGTGAGGAGCAGACCGCACGCTGTGTGCATTAACATGAGAAGTGCAGACGTGTGTGTGTGTGTGTGTGTGTGTGTGCGTGTGTGGTCCTGTCATTTATAAACAAACACTTTAATAGGTAAGGGATTAAAGCCGCATTAATTGAAGATAAAACTCTAATTAAGACAGATTGATTTTCAGTCTCGTATCAAAAACCCACAAACAGTAAAAACACAGTTAGAGTAACACTGTGTTCTTCATGTCTGTAGATGATGATTAAATAGTCTTAACAACAAACTCTGACTGACTTCCTGGATTTCATTCACAGTTTCTGTCGCTTGTTTCAGATGGATCCTGTAAACATAACGACATCCTCATCACCCACCACGTGCCGCGGCGTTGGCGACCGTGATCCACTCCAGAGACACGCAGTATCCGCTCCCTTTGGATTCCTGCGGGTCCTTCAGGATGCGGAGCAGCAGGAGCTCCACGCTGTGCACTCCATCCTGGACGTGGGAGACGCTGTGGAGGACGGTGAAGGGCTCGTCCATGACTTCACTGAACATCGGCTGCAGGCGAGGAATAAACAAACACGATCATTTTAAATAAGCATGAGGGACATGTGCTCGCTCAGGGTCACAGCTCGGTGTAAACTCTGTGTTCACACATGCACTGAAACACCGTGGACATAAATTAAATCTGATACGGGATCCTGAGGTGTCGGTCATTGTCCATCGACACTCGTGAAAAAGAGTTTTTATTTCCTGTTTAAATAAAAGGTTAAAATAAAACAGGTGAGTTATGAAATAAATCCCGACCAGAACAGCAGTGTGCCGATTTATTTTTTTTCAAACGAGGCGATTAAACGTTTTTATTTCTGCCGTCTAGGTGAACGCGAGAAGACGGGGCGAGTGCAGCCTGCCTCCAGTGGACACGAGAGGAAAGGCACGTTTATTCATTTAGCACATTTCAAATTTTACACGAGACATCAAAGAGCATCGCGACAGAAGAAAAAAAATATTTCAAATAAAAAAATAAACAAAAATTCCCTCAAATTATTAAGACTTTAAATATGTTCAAGTAGACTTGATTCAAATAAAATTAACTTATGGAAAGAACTAACTAAGAGTGTTTTTTTTTCTGGACGACAGGACGGAGAACAAAGCGTGATCACACTCTGGACACAGAAACAGAACTTTTTTTTTTTTTCTCTCTTTTTCCCCTCCACACAGGATGAATTCATTGTCGGCTTCCCTCTTTAATTAAATCCGTCTTAAAGCGAAATGACCATCAGCTGCTTTATCTTTTAATTAATTCAGGCGCCAGAATGAAACAAATATCAAACGCCGTCAGCAGCTAAATCATCTGCTGGCATAAACAGGCTGATTTGTCATTTTCATAATTAATCACCTTTTGTTTTCTATTGTTATTCTGCACCTGTGGACCGTTAGTGTGTCATGTATTGACTCAATGGTTACATCACTGGTCACTGAGGTGTCTGGCTCACTACTCTGCACTGCACAGCTTCTGTGAGAAGATGTGATCCATTATTCCTGCATGTTTTTAAGATGCTTCTTTACTTACCTCCCACCTCGTGTGGGAGCCGTCTCCTCTCTTCCCGGTGCGGAGGAGATAAAGTCGGCCGGCGCCGTCGGCGAGAGCCGCCCAGGTGGCTGAGGTGAGGCTGAGCGACGCGCACAGACGCTCCTCGCTCTCTCTGGACTCGTCGCCTAAACGGAACACCTCTCTCGGCTTCCCCAGGGCGGTGTCCTGGGTTCAAGAGGAAACAGAGCCATCAATCACTGCCTCCATCGAAGTGTCAGACGGACAGCTTTAAAGAGTCGAGAAAATATCACAACATGGCCGAAGAGTAACCTCCAAGTCACAGGAGCTGCAGATTTAACAAAGAGTTATTATAATAAAACCTTTTGTGATGAGAAATGCACCACATCTTTCTTTCTGTTTTTTTATCTATGCAGATACATGAGAAAAAAAACGACAAATAAATGAATCTTGAAACTGTGCGGTCTCCTTCTCAGACTATCCTGGTGTCTTATTCGTTACTGACGGGGGATTTCAAAGTAAAACGAAGGCGGGCGCCATGTTGGAAATGCTCTCTCTAAAAGCTGTTTTGTAAACGGCCTACGTTTGGTTTAGTACGAGCTCAGCAGTTGAGTCATGACGTCAGCAGGAGAGAGAGAGAGAGAGAGAGGGCGAGTGAGAGGCCACTGTGTGATCTTTAAGAGACATTCTGCACTTCACATGTCATATCCAATAAACAGATAGATAGATACTTTATTGATCCCGAGGGAAATTCAAGACAGGGGACTATTGTTCCCATAATGCTGTTGATGTAAAAAGGCCAAAGGAAGATCAAAGAGAAAACATGAGGAAGAGAAACATGTGTGACGCGTGTCACTTCCTGCATGAGATCCACGACTCGCTCAGCCTCATTAGTCAGACACACCGATATGCTACAAGAGCATCAATTACTCAGGGCTTGAAGTAAGGGCGCTCTGAAAGGGACGGCGCAGCAGCTGCCTTTTTGTTTCCATGGAGCGTGACACTGTGAATCACAACATTTACCTGATGGACGAGGGCGCCGCTCAGATCGCCTTCTGCAGCGTTAGAGTCCCGGACGGAGCGTGAGCCGACGCCCGCCTGTACGACGAGGCAAGTGAGGCTACGAGCTGGAGACAGTTTGAAGGGGGGGCCGGCCAGGAGCGATAATTATGCCATGATGATTGTAATTACACCGTGAGCAACACGTATTCATAAAGAGTCGCTTAATGATGCCGCTGAAAAGGCAGAAAAACTCACTCGCGCTCATCATCCAGGCCGGTCTGCACAGAAGATTCACACCCAATTATCTCTAATTACGGTCAATGAGGTCTGAGACATAAAAGAAGTCGCTGCTGAAAAGGTCACCGAACTGATTTTCAGGATGTTTGTGCTGGATAACAAACCTGCACACGTATGTTTGAGTCATGCATGGAATCGTCACAGACTTACGTGAGCTCCTTCTTTAACTTTCTCCTCTGGTCTGATTCGTACCGCAAGACAAAGATATATAAAACTAATAAAAAGAAGTTTAAAGAATTACAGAAGTCGCCTTTACCGCGTCTTTAATGTGCTTGAACAGAGCACAGAGTGCAAAGCTGCAGAGAGTGAGTCAATAAAATGTGCTTTTAAATAAAACATCTTTACAGCACCTGTGAGAAATGCATCATGGGACGTGGGCTGATGCTGCCGTCACACAGGTGTTAGGTCGCCCTCTAGTGGTGCGTCTGATACACTGAATCCCACCAACACTTCCCCCCCCCCGTCCCAACAGTTTCATTTCACATGACGGTGAACAGCGAGACGAGCGACGTTTAAATAGAGAGTTTGAAACGCTCACCAGTGTGACGCTGAGACTGAGAACTCGTCCTTTGCTGTCCACAAACAGAACGCTGTCTTCATACCAAGGGTCCAAGTGGAGGTAGTTGTACATGCCGAAAGCTCTCATGTGTTCCAGGGTGTAGCGAGCATCCTTCAGCTTCACTTCCTCCACAGCTGCAGGACAGAGGAGAAGAAAAAAAAGAGGAGGTCAGAATAAAGCGTAGCAACACCGTCAGCGTTTATAAATCGCTGTAAGCAGACGAGTGTGTTCTGGATGTTTGTGATGATGCTTCAGAATTTCTAACATTCGTTTCTTTGTGGACTTTGTGCAAACTTGTGACTCCAAAAGTAAAACAAAATGTGGTCTGATTTTTAAACTGCTGATAGACAGATAGATAGATAGATAGACAGATAGACAGACAGACAGACAAACAGACAGACAGACAGACAGACAGACAGACAGAATTTAGAAGCCCCCTTTATTACTCAGAGAGGTTTTTAATCTCAATGGGATTTTTCCTGGATAAATAAAGGTTAAATTAAAAAAAATTGTGCAGGAAAAAACGGTCTGTGTGAACGAAATAAAGCCAAAATATAGCTTTCCTCTTGTGCATTAAACATGTATGTGTTGTTCCACATGTGTGTGACACATGTGCATGTTCATAACAGAGCTGTCAGTCTCTTATTAGAGCTCACCTGAGCTAGCTCAGTGTGCTAACTGTGCTGCAGCCTCCTCTCACCTGCGTCCAGCTCCACGTTGTACGTCGGGATGGCGTCCAGAGACAACCTGTAGCTTTCAAAGCCGGGGTCCAGCAGGTCCCTGTTGACCTTCAGTGAGTAATTCGAGGAAGCCATTGTCACTTTTTAAAACCAACACAGGAACATGCAGAAGTTTGTGAAGATGCCGCTGGTGGGACACACTTCCGGTTTGTGTGCGCACGGACTCGTTTTTAAGACGGACACGATGGAGATTAGGTTCTTACTTTTTTTTTTTTTATTCTAAAAAGTTTGGTGTACTTCACCATGATAACTCTAAGGAAGTTAAATAAACGTAAATCTTTTTTTTTCAATCACGTTTTTTTTTTATGACAAATAAATAAACCGACGTCAAAGCGGAACCTTTCAGCTGATTCAAAAATCTCGCCGGAACAGGTCTTGTGTGAGTGTCCAGCTGATCCCTCTCGATAAACGGTAACATCGTCTTCGTGTGTTTGCGTGTGTGTGTTTGTGTGTCTGCGTGCGCGTATGTGCGTGTGCGTGCGCGTGCATGTGTGTGAGCTGAATTAAAGATCATGAGCAAAGACTCTCAGATGAGAGCTGCAATAAACCAGAAGCTGATCGAGATGGGGGAACGGGAGCGGTGAGCACGCTTTTTTCTTTCCCCCCCCATGCATGGCCATTGTTTTTAAAATGCAAACTCTACTTTACTCTAAAATGTTGTTTTAAAATGATGTGAACTAAATGTGTGTCTGCAGGTTGAAAGAGCTGCTGAGGGCGAAGCTGGTGGAGTGTGGATGGAAGGATCAGCTGAAAGCACACTGCAAAGGTAAAGCACCTGTATGATCATCCCTGTGTGCACATCGATGGGTAGATTTAGTGTCCCTAAAGGGGATGCTGAGATTGACACATTGAGATGCAACTGGGAGTCAACTCATAACATAACATCTATCTGACCTGTCTCACATCCTCCAATCAGAGCAAGAGCTCCTACAAGGGCTTGCACCATGTTGGAGGGAAACATGGTGAATGCATTTGAGGTCATATGGGGCTTTTCTGGTGTTCTGACTGCACGCTGTTAGGGTGTGGGATGTTACTGATCTGTGTGTATCTGGGATTTCTAAGTTTTCTCTTCTTCTTTTTTTTTTTTCAGATGTGATCAAAGAAAAGGGTCTGGAGCATGTCACAGTGGAGGATCTGGTCACAGAAGTCACACCCAAAGGCAGAGGTACGGACATTGTACATGCAAACTCAGCACAGACGAAGATTTGAAGTCCTGATGTCAAACGCATCGGGACTTAAGTCAACACTGAAGGATGGATGACACCAGGCTTTTTTATCCACTTAAAGTTTTTCAGCACATTGCACTATATCACTCAAATTGTACATTTGATAGGTGGGGTTTTTTCTTCTTCTCACATGATGAGGTGGTCTTGACTCGGTCTCGATTCCTAAATCTCTCGCTCTGGTCTCAGTCAGTGTGGTCATAATGAATATGATAAAGAGTGCATTGTTTGTTTCTGTGTATCAACATGTGTTTTGTTTTTGTCTTTGTTGCAGCACTCGTACCCGACAGCGTGAAGAAAGAGCTCCTGCAGAGAATCCGAGCTTTTCTAGCTCAACACGCTACTTTATGAACGAGACGATTCACCGTCTATAGACTTTTTTTTTTTTTACTCATTGTAGATCAACAACCGTAATCCTAAACTGGTGTTTGTTCTCATTGTGAGCAATGCTGAAGTGTAATTCTTTTATTCATTTTGTATTGTACTTTCATGTTGATTTGAGTTTGTAACGCTGCAGTTTTGGAAAATAAATAAATAAAGTCGTGCCTATTTTGGTCTTTTGGGTGTCACGATTTTTTTTTTTTCTTTGAAACGTTCATAGAGCTGTTTCACCTTTCAAAAACTCCCCATGTGAAAAACCAAAAAAACATCAGACAAACTTTCTTACGCCTTCATTTCTGCGTTGCAGCGAGCATGATGGGTGAGTGGTGCTAAAATGAGAGACGACCGATAACACAAATGTCAAGGACTTCTTCTTTTTCCTACTTCTGAGGTACGTGTTGTTTGCTAAGCACAAACACAGAAATGTGAAATATTTTGAAAGTTGCACTTAATTATAGCGATAATACTCACTGTATTGTACTTTAGTACCAAATATCTTTTTTTCTTTCTGAAAGACAAAATCCATATCTTGGATCAAACACATGCCAGGCTTGAGTTCATGCTGCTGCAGTTTTGCAGTTTGTCCTTTAAGGTCTTTTGTTTTTTTTAAATAGTTCTGGGTTTGAGAAGTGAGCTGTTTTAGACGCCCCTCAGTTTACCAGGCAAACCATCAGGGATCGATCGGAAACGACTCTTTGAATTTGGACTACTATATTAATTTCAAACACTGGGTGTCAGAGTTACAAAAAAAAAAACATTTACTGCAGTTTGGAATTTGTTTCTTGTTTTTCACAGGTCTAGAAACACTGACATCAGTGTAGTGACTGATGGTTACACACTTATCTTATCTTACATCTGTCTGCACCTGCTGGGCGACATATCTGGTGTTTATTTTCCAACTCTCAGAGTGAGAAAAACGTGACTGTAGACAACTTGACGTTCTTGCGCTGACGGTGCTATTTTTAGACGTTTAGTTGTGTGTGTGTGGGCAGTGTGAAAACCTGTGTGTGAGTCTGCAAACTGCAGAAATCTGTAGACCAAATGTTGAGCGTTGTATATCTGTCGATAACTAATCTTCCAAGCACACTTACAACATTTTTATTGAGACTGTTCAGGCACAGATTTAGGTTGTTGAGATTATAACTGATATTTAAAAGGCTGTTTATGACGTGTGTTTAACCTTATTGCAGACATTATGTGTTGTTTGTATAACAGGTAATACTAATCAGTTTACTCTCAGGTGAGTGAATTGATTTCCAGCCCCTTTTTGGTAGGTGCCAGCTCTTATAACAGGAGGCTGCAGGGCCTCTTAGATAGTTGGAGTGCAAAGCTGCAAGCCGCCCAGACTGGAGTTATTTAGATCTCTTTCTCTTTGTTTGTTTGGCACTTTTTTTTTTGCATTTTTCTTAATATTTTTCTTGCAAGTATTATTTTTCATTTTTTACATTTTCTCCAGCATACAAACTAAACAAGTAGCTCATTGAAAATTTGGTGAAATTCGTCTTGGATTCTTTGTTCTGCCAAACTTTGAGCAAATTAAAAAAAATAGAATGGAAAGAGGAAAAGAAATAATTTGTAAAAAAGATGATGTCTTACAGCATTGATACTTATTTCATTGATTACTTATTACTTACATTCATCATCCATTTTTCCACCATCATCGAAACTACAGTTAGTAACACTGTGCCCTTCCTGCCTCACGAGCACACAGAGACGTCGCTGACAAGGCTTCACTTCTTCCACCTCTTATTAAATGTGATCAGACTTTCTTCAAGATTAGATGAAAATCATGAGATTTCTTCTCTGAGAGATGTTTTTGCCTGTTAGATGATCAAACGTGAGAAACTTTCGAAACATTTCTTTCTCTTCTATACGGACAGGTAATTTTCTTGTCATCTTCTTCATTCCTGTCTTTCCTTTTATGGAACGACTTAAAAGACAGAATGAAAAAAAAAAAAACTACGGTAATCTTCACAACACAAAGGTTACGCGTCACTGCCGATTTTCTCAGAAATGTTTCCAAAGAAAGAACAAGAAGCATCGTCTCCTGCCCACAGGCGCGTGTTCGAGAATGCCTTGATGTGTGTGAAGTTATGAGCTTGTTTCCATACGTACAGTAACATTTACACACACACACACACACACACAGGTATTATGGCAGGAAAGATTCCACGAATAACTCAAAACAACTGTTATGTAATGAAGAAACACTGCATGGTCATATTTCTCCAAAAAGAAACAAAGACAACACCGATAGAAACAAGTGTAGTTGTTCAGTATGTATGCCAACTTCTCTCAGTTACATTAAGTCAGATAATACAGAACACAAAGCATTCTGGGTACCACCTGTAGCCTCGTGGTTAGTGTGCGTGCCCCATGTACAGATATGTTCCCCGGGTTTAAACGCCTCACGTCGTTTACAAGAATATCCAAACTGTTGAGCGAAGGGAAATTTGTCCTGACTGTAATGTGCAATTTAATTAATTTATTTATTCATTTGGATTTATGAGACAGGAACGCTGATGAGCGACAGGAGATGTTAAGACGAGAGATTGGTAGGGTTCGATGTGCAGCGAAGGGTCGAGGTTGGATTCGAACCCGCGGTCTGTACACAGGGCGTCTGGCACCCTTTCTCCCCGTGTGACTTGGGAGAGGTTAAAAGTTAAACGCATGTTTCGTTGTCACATTAATGTCAGCTAATAAATTGTGACATCTCAACAGTAGCATTGTGCGTTTATCCAATTTGACATTGTTGGCACATTCGACAGTGTCGACAGTGTAATTGTTCTCGTCTGTTTTGTTTGGAGAAGCTTGTAAAGTCCATGTGGGTTTGGCTCCTGTCTGTCTGTCTGTCTGAGAAAACCACAACTATGGAGCTCAGAGTTTTTTTTTATTTACAACGTAGGCCAGAAAAGAGGCCACGCTGGAGTCATGAACTGTCTGGGTGTAATTTAATTCAGAGTGAAAAATTAATCTGTCTCTTAATTTTTTTGTTTTTGCCTGTATTTCTTAAAAAGCTCAAAATAATATGACTTCAACTTCAAACCGGAAGTTCCTACTATTAAAACTCTCGACAAAGCTGCGACGAGGGGATAGATTTAGAACATAAAAAGATTGTTTGAGTTATTGTTTTGCAGGGTCACCTACAGACGTTTTTAAAAAAGTAAATCTTTTATGGTTAAAAACAATCCCAGTCAGCACGGCTCCTTCAGTTTTTTTTTTTATGAACTTAAACTAGCTTTTCTTTTCCGCCTCAGACGTCGTGCAGCGCGTGCAGCGCGTGCAGCGCGCGCTCTGAAGAAATAACCGTCTCCTCCTTCGTGATGCTCGTTCGTCTCATCGCGAGACACGTTGACCTCGGCTCTGGCGCCGTGCGTGTGTGAAATCAGTCTGTGAGAATCGAACCCGCTGACAGTGCTGACAGACGTTTCTGATGACGGCGTCACAGGTTTGTTTCCTGTGGGTTAAACAGGGTCATCATGAATTGACGCTATACAAATAAAGATTGATTGATTGATTGATTACTCTTTACCTTCTCTGATTTAATATGTTTTATGAAACATCAGGTGTTTGATGTTTTTCCGTTCCTTCTCTTCTTCTGTCTTTATTGTTCAGATGTTTTCATGAAAACAGTGAGGAACATCAGTGAACAGGCTCATGTGAAGTTGAGGCTGGTGCTTTTATTAGAAGTTTTACGGTCTTGCTGTTGATGGTCCCCTTTTGCTTTCGCAGGTCAGAAAGAGGCGTCAGTGGACGATTTGGTTTTTGTTGAACGACAGATAAAAACTGTGACACATTCATGTGTGTTTTCTCTGTATAGATTCTGTCGTGTCTTTGCGTGCAGAGTTTTAAGAAGTCCTCCTCCATTCTTGAAGTTGCTGCGTGCTGCTGATGGGGAAAGTCTGCCAGGGAAACAATGGCACCGATGGAACACATACCATAAATCACGTCAGCTGAATTAGACCCGATGACAGGCATTAAACATGACTATAGAAATTGTCAATCTTCTACTTGAGTGGCCGGTTCTCTTTTACAGCTCATACTGAAGGATGGGTATTTAATTGAGACTCTTTTGTAACCAGCAGTTTGAACTTATCACACTTAAACACATAAATGTCCTTTTATTTTAAGAATGAGCTCACCTCCTTTTAAATATGTGTTCAGACTTTCAGGAGGTGACCTTCATTTGTCTTTGAGTGGCATTAAACAGCGGCATAGACGACTCAATCTAAACATCGATGAATCACAGGTGACAACTTCGTCTGCCGTGTTAGGTTTCAACATATTGTTCAGAGAAGAGACGCCGGCCAAGAAAAACGTTCATGTTGGCGCCGCATTGTGTGTGTGTTGTTTTTTTTTTCTTTTTTTTCAGTTTGTGTTCCTGCTTATAGGAAAGATATTTAAGATTCGTTCAAGCTGTTCTTAAACTGTCTCACACACGTCTACATTCAAGGATAAACGTGCAAAGGAGAGCCATGAAATAAAGAGATGGCTCAATTATTTGTTCGTGCATCTTTGGGTCAACATCAGAGGAAACAACGACGTGATATGAATCAGTTTTTAAGGTTTATTTTTGCTCTTTTAAAGCCTTTAATTTGAGAGTGAGAGAGAGAGCGAGGAAAGACGGGATGGAGTGACAGGACGGATTCTAACCCAGACCGTCCATGTGGAGGACGATGTCCTCTGTACTTGCGGCCCCAAATAAAAGTTCCTTTGCTGACCACCATCTTTAATTTCCATTCTTTTTCTTAAGATAAAATGCATCATTATATTCCAAGAAAGCTCTGAACCAAATTCAGTGTGAAGAACACAAACTGTTCTTCCTTTGAAGAACATTTAAGATCATTTATTGTCATGGATTCACTGAACTCACGACGTGATTCTCTGACGATTTATTTAATAAATGAGACTGATTATTTGTTCTGCCATTGAAGTAAATTTAATTTAGTCAGCTTTGATCATTTTGTGTGATCTCTAGGGATGTGACGATTCACTAAACTCACGATATGATTAACTAATACGTGGTACTGCTACTCCGCCTGTCAGTGTGTTTTTTAATCTTGTTATTCTCTCATCGAGGGAAGGTGATCGGAGCTTCTCATCGTGCTGTCGATTAAACGCTGCATCACGATGCTTCTGCTTTTTGTGCACTTCTCCGTTTCTTGAAATATTTGCAGACCGTTTGTTTTTGTTTTTTTCATTTTCTGTCTTAAAGCCAAAATGCTTCCACACCTCTGATTTCAACGACTATTTCTAAATCTTGCTTCTGCAGCTGCTGACGCTCTCCACCTCATTGAGATTCATTTTTCAGAACCTTTTTGAAATGATTTATCACGACTAATCTTTTCATCCCTAAAAATCCACCTGACTCAAATCCTGCACGCATTAAAAGTCTGTAAGATATAAAAACAGGAATCCTGTTTGAAGTCTTTCTCTTCATGTGTCAGTGACAGACACTCCCTAATCTCCTCTGAGCCTGGGACCGTTTCATAACTTCCTCTCCACGTCCATCACAACCCGATTCCCTCCCACGAAGGAGTCACTCATGGTGTCAAGTTGTTTGTTTCGATGGCAGCAACAGATTTGGACGGTATGTTGGTGAATAATCGCATGGATACCGGGTCAGGTTGTCCCCTCCCCCCACCAACAGGTGAGAGGTGGGACTGCGAGCAGAGTTATAAAGACACTGAGCGAACTTCACACAGGCAGAGTCTCCCCTCCCTCCCTCCCTCTCTCTCTCTCTCTGACACCTGAGAAATTCAACAGGAGAACAGCGTTTCCAACAGGTGAGCTTTCACTGAAGAATCACACACAGCAGACTTGTCTTAATGATGCATTTTATCACTTCATCCTTTTTAATGTAATTATGCTGCTAATTGCAGTTTCCTCTGCATCGTCCTGTTTATCAGCATCCTTTTGAAGCATTTCACTTTCTATTGTTGACTTTAAAAAAAATCTTTTTTAAGGACCACATTTTTACAACGGCACTCTCTGTGTAAGATTTTTTTTTTTTTACAGTTTCCCACCATCCAGACCGGTGATCCCATCCGACTGCAGGCGAGGCAGCAGGGAAATCTGGGAAACCTCCAGGATGGAGACGCCGCTGAAGCTGGTGGTTCTGCTCCTCGCTGTCTGCTGCTGCAGTAAGTCGACGTCTTTAAAAACTGCAAAACATTTGTTTTAATTCTACATTTTACTGTTTTCAATGTAGTAATTAGTCATATTTTTTAACACCACCAGCCTTTGCAAAGACGCAGTGTTACTTTTTCTTTCCGATTTCTGAAATACCGATATTATCGATCCAGCGTGGCAGATTTTTTATACATGCACATATTTTACCCCCATTTTTTTTCAGAGCTGATCACGTTTCTCCTGTAAGTTAGTTAAACAGTTTTTTTTAAAAATGTGTTTCAGGCGCTCAGCGTGTTGACTACATAACTCCACATCATGGAAGTGCTATGGGAGCGACCAAAATCACGATTCATGGATCCGGTAAGGAACTGGACTTCTTCACCAGCATGATTCCTGTTTGCTGTCTAACTGATCCATCGAGGAACATCTTTGGATGTATTGTTGTAAAAGTTTGTCTTTTCTTAAAAATTTAATTATTTTGCAGATTTTGCCGTGGCAAATCAGGTCCAGTTGAATCCGAACGAAGAGTCGGGCAACAGAGTGACGTTGGTGTCTGACAAATTGTCGGTCCTCTGCGATGTGGAGAGAGACTCGACGCACAGAGACCAGATCATGTGTTACACCAGGTAGCTTAAACACCAGAGGGGCAAAGACAAAAAAAACACGATTCAGTGTCCTTAATTTGCTTTTCAAACGTCTCATTTCAGACCCTTACCGTATGGCAGATATTTTGTCCGTGTCACTGTGAATGGCATTCCCATTCCTGACAACAAACTTTGCTACAGTAATCCCTACTCCTACTGGTGCCGCTACACTGTAAGTATGCTGCCGAGGGATTGAATCCCACAGTCAAGTTTGGATCGGTTGCTAACAGACTCCATTCTCACCTCTCAGGTCGTCTGGTACACCACACCTTCCATCGACGTCATGACTCCAAAGAGCGGTCAACCAGGTACTGTTCATTCCTCCGATAGCACGCGGCGGTTCCTCTGTCGCTATCTGCAGCTCTCTCTGAACCTCATGTTGAAATCTGTGCAGGCACCCTGGTGTCTGTGTCAGGCCTGACCTTCACCGACGTGTTTGGAAGCAACACCAGGCTGAGCTCAAACGGCCGGGACGAGAGATTCCTGAGGTACAAAAAGCATTCATGATGATGTTTCTGTGGCACTTCCTGTCTCCCGACAAGCTTGAAGTAAAAAAGACGTTTGTCTTACCTGGTGATGAAGTCTCTCTCTCTCTCCTTTCAAACTTTCACCTGTCGTGATAAATCTTTGTGGATTGCAGAGTCTACATGGGAGGACAACCATGCGACCTGTTAAAACCAAACTCAGATGATCTGTAAGTGAACAACTTGTGGTTTTTCAACTTTCAAAATGTGAAAATGTGCGGGTGTTTGGTGCAGCTTTTTAACATTTGTTTACACGCACCTTATCAAGATATCACCTGCAACTGCGTACTGAGACTTCGCTGTGGGGAGAGATGAGCTGCAAAGTGACCGGGACGTACGTAGGTAAGCCTGCCTCTCTCTCTCTCTCTCTCTCTCTCTCTCTCTCTCTCTCTCTCTTTCTCTCTCTCTCTCTCTCTCTCTTGTCTTATTCTGTCTTAGTGTTGTCTGTCCCATGACCTCTTTTAAAGGTCTCATCTTGGAGACATTTCTTTCTCGATCTCAGGTCAAGACCGACACTGAAACGTTCTTTTTCTTCAACGATTAGAAAGAAAAAGCTCCTCTCCCCCTTTCTTTATTTTTAATTACAGTTACACCCAACAGACGAACAAAAACACAACCGATTCACTGCACCTCTCTGTAAAAGCAGGACAAAACAAAAGAACAAAAAAAACGAAGAAGCCCTTCCAGCCTCCATCAAACACACACGCAACAAAGAACAAATAACTTCAATTCATACAGTAGTTTGATTATTTCCTCCTGGTTACGACTGTGACCTTCCTGGTGTTGCGGTCTGAGTGAGTCACTGCACACAAAGTGAAGATGTTTCTTTGATATTCATGGTCTTGGTCTCGACAGCACTAATCTCTCTCTCCCTCTCTCTCTCTCTCTCCCTCTCTCTCTCTCTCTCCCTCTCTCTCTCTCTCTCTCTCTCTCTCTCCCTCTCTCTCTCTCTCTCTCTCTCTCTCTCTCTCTCTCTCTCTCTCTCTCTCTCTCTGGATAAACATAAAAAGAGTGAGAGCTGTCTTCTGATAAATGTGTTTTCTTTCCAACAGGGCATCAAAACTTGACTTACATTCTCACCATGGGAAGGTAAATCATCGTTGAAACATCTCACCTTTATTCAATAAATGTTTTTTCACATGTAATAACGTGAAACCATCTCTTTCCACTTTGAGGTCTCTGATTAAACAGAATCAGATGATTCTCTGGGGATCGAACAGACTCGCCATGTTCCAGAGCTACGCAGGTACGTCGGACACAGACTGTTCACGTGTGGCAGCTTTCATCACGTGTTCCTGTTTTCTATACTCGTCCTTACAACGGTGAAATGTGCTCACGTGTTCTCTCAGAGGTGACCGGAGTCTCCCCCAAAAATGGGAGCACCATGGGAGGGACGCTGTTGACCGTGCACGGCCACTTCTTCGATGAAACCGACGCGCCAGCACGGGTCCTTGTTGGAGGTAAGCAAAGAAAACGCCACCTGGCGTAGACGATGTTTCTATCCTGACCTACGCAGACCAACTTACAGAAAAACCCCAAAGGTCATCAGGGGTCATCAGCTATATTTGTGCCAGGCTTTAAAGCTGGTAAAGCTGACAGCTGTCAAGCCCGATGTGAAGAAGTTCACGTCAGAGGGGGAAATGTCATTTCTCCTTCACAGTGTTTCAGCCTTGTGATTTTATTCTGACGTTTATCGTTTAATCATCTATTGGGGGCTGGGTGCAAAGTTTTTTAGAGGGCTGGGTGCAAAGTTTTTTAGGGGGCGGGGTGTCCAGTTTTTTAGGGGGTGGGGTGTCCAGTTTTTTAGGGGGCGGGGTGTCCAGTTTTTTAGGGGGCGGGGTTTCCAGTTTTTTAGGGGGCTGGGTGCAAAGTTTTTTAGGGGGTGGGGTGTCCAGTTTTTTAGGGGGCGGGGTGTCCAGTTTTTTAGGGGGTGGGGTGTCCAGTTTTTTAGGGGGCGGGGTGTCCAGTTTTTTAGGGGGCGGGGTGTCCAGTTTTTTTGGGGGCGGGGTGTCCAGTCGATGACTGATTTAGGTTATTTTTAAATAATATCTGATTCAAATGTCCACAAGCCACTCGTCCTTGTGGCTCGGTGCACTTCGTATATCCAGTGCATGGTTTCTATAGCTGCTACAAAACTGACTGAAGTCTGAGTCAGCTAAGATCCAGGTGTCTGTGTTGATCATTTGTCTTGTTCCCAGGCTAACTGTTCAACTTCAAAACAAAACAGAACTCATTGTTCGGGGGCCTCGAGTCACGCAAAGGTGTTAATCCTTCCTCTTTTTTTTTTTTTTAAGCTGAAGAATGTGTGTAACTTTAAGACCCAACGCACAAAAGAAATGTGAAGAGTTGTCATGTGGGGAAGAGAAAAGAATCCTCTGAACGCTTCGAGGAAACCAGCAGACCATGAAAAGAAGTCCACAGGTCGCTTCACGTGTTTGAGACTTTGAGTCACGGCCACATTAACAGTGAAGTCGACTTCAGCTTCAGACTTTACTTTTATTTAGAGAACACTAAATCCTAAAAGACGTTATCTTAGACTGTCACTTCTAAGACAGGACTCACGCTAGTCTTCGTGCAAGACCGGCGATATACAATACACAACAATGAAGGAGCAGACGAACAGGAAGTCAAGATGGACCGCTACAGGAATGTTTTTGTTTGTCCCATTGAGATTTAGAAATTGTTTTTCAAGGCAGCAGCACAAACACAAAGTTACAGACGGAGACAAAGAACAATTTACAAAAACTCAATTTGCAATTTAAAAGATAAAAACCATCTATGAGTTAAATCTGAGAGTATCAGTAGTTCAAACAGTCGAGCTAAAGGCATCCACATCCTGTAGCATCTGCTTCCACGTCTGTCATCTTTTATTGAAAAACTTTCAAGGACACCTGCTCTTTGAGTATGAAGTCATTCAAACATACAGCAGCAGGACAGATTTACATGAATGCCTTTTGATAGATTTGTGATTTACAGTAGGAGGAGAGACAGACTGACTGAGGAAGCTCGCAGCACAGCGGCGGAGGCTGAACAGCAAACGCTCTGTCCTCTTCAGATAAGCTAAACAGGATGGCACTCGTTATCACGGCTTATCAGAGTCAAATCAAACGTGCAGACGTGTGTGTCCTCTGAACGTTTCACTGATGACACATGAAGACAAATGTTTCCACTTGTTGTTGGTGGAGTTAGACAAGTTTTTACGCTGCATGATTCAGCGCAGCATCTCGATGATTTCATCTGTCTCCTCGCTGTCACAGTCTGCTGACAAAAATGTTTCCGTTCTCTAATTTAAACACTCCCATATATATGTTTGTTTTTTGTTGTTGTCTTTTCTCTCCTCCGAACTTCTTTCTGTGTGTTGCTATGATGACAGTTAATCCTCCAGAGTCTGTGATCCGAGCTGCATCCTTAGCAACCGCCTTGTCTCCATAGTAACAGCTTGTTACAGGCAAATTTATTTGTTGATTTGAATGGGGGTCGGTGCACATCGGTTTCAGAAGAAAAAAGATGCTTTGTACCAGATTAAGCCAATTTATTTCCATCTGTTGTGTTGATGGTCGATGATGTCAAAAGTAAAATACAGATGAACCAGTAATGAACACACACACACACACACACACACACACACACACACTTAGTGTGAGAGAAGAAAAACACAGGACAATATACAGATATTAAAACAAGTTTCAGTGAGTGGTAAATAGTTGTTGAGATGTATTTTTAATGCTCCTGAAAAACATGTTTTTGACTTTGTGGTAGAAAGTGGAAGTTTGTGCAAAGATTCAGATTGGTCGAGAGATTCTTTAATGGCTTTAAAAGAAGAAGCTGACTGTGCAAACGAGGAACCACGTTTAGGGAAACAGTCTACTTTGAAACTCAGAATCAATAGTACAGATCCGTCCATTTGAGAACAATAGTACAACATGTTGTCTCTCCTTTTCTAACAGATCAGGCAGTGCGTACGCTGACTCATCGTCACTTTGCATTTGAAGAAGACAAGCTGAAGCTTTCACATTAAATATTTTAATATCAGGAAATTACCTGGAAACAACCATGTGATTGTTTTTTCGGCAGAGTCGACATTTGACTAAACAAATAACCCTAAAAAATTCAAATTGAGTCATTTAGAAACGCCTCTTCCTGTCAGCTGGATTTACAAGTCTCGGAGATGACATGATGAGTAAATTGTCACCTTGTGGTTACCTGTTCCCCTTTGTGTTTCTGAATCAGTGAAAGGTTATCATTGTGAGCTAAGACGTGTTTTTTATCCTCAGGCCTGCCGTGTGACATCCAGAGTGTGTCCGATGACAGAATAACGTGCAGAACGGCCATGCATGAGATGAACAACAATATGACAGTGTTCCCGGGTGAGAATGGAAAACGCCTCTTCTTTTTCTCTCCTTTTGTCCGCTGCAACCAC
This sequence comes from Symphodus melops, assembly GCF_947650265.1. NCBI lineage: Eukaryota > Metazoa > Chordata > Actinopteri > Labriformes > Labridae > Symphodus > Symphodus melops. The sequence continues at coordinate 21,042,886 of NC_136708.1, forward strand.
AGCATATCCTGATCCGTCCTGGTGCTTCATGTGGTGCCGTGTCGGTATCTGTACGACGAGTTCTCATCAATTTGCATCTTGATCACAGCAAGAATTTAAAGCATCCTTCTTACTTGACAACAAAAGGTGACAGATTCATCCCGTCACTTGTCAGGACTCAGGGACTTTGAAGTGCGGCGTTCTGTGACGTGGTTAAATATTATCTGATTGACAAAAAGCACACAGACGACCTCACCTGAAGCTGATCACTAAGGCAGATACGGAGATAATGATATGTGCATCAAAGTGAAAAAAAGAAAGACAGAATATGTCTTTTAATTTGAGAGGATAGAAATCCTGAATCCTCCTGAAATGAGCAAAATACTTTCAAGAGTGCATATGTGAGAAACGTTCTCAAGAAGAGCTGAAAACAAGCCTGAGAGTTCAACGCCAACACTATCATAACTCTTCTATTAGTCCTTGTTATACAACAGCTTTAACTTTCATTTTAATCCGAAAGGTGGAAGAGGCTTAAAGTTCGAAACGTGGAACAACTCAAAGCCCTCGTCCCTGGATGAGATCTTCACGTACAACGAGCAAACACCCGGATACCAGAGCAGATGGCTCAAGGAATTCCCCGCTGAGTTTGATAATAGTTGGGATTATTTCACCTCGCGAATTAGCGGCTTCCTCGCCCCCAAGTTCAGCGGCAACTACAGCTTCTTCATCGAGTGTGACGACAAATGTGAGCTCTACCTCAGCAACATCAGCAATCCCGAAGATAAGGTACAAACGACCTCTAGACTGATCCACTTCTGTGTATCAGGCTGTTTATACCTAACACTCAAATAACCAAAGATAATTTATTGTATGCATTTTTATTTCCGCGTTTGATCACAACCTTCAGGTTAAGGTCGCTTCCAAACCATATTTTACCTACAGTCCATTGGCTTCCCAAACATCTGAGTGGATGTATCTGGAGGAAGGACATTAGTAAGTAAACACAGAACTATGCATCCCATACAACACCAAGTCATTCATTTATAGTGTGCTGTATTCACAACAGCTGTAAACTGAGACTCTGCTTCTTCTTCTTTTTTTTTCTGTAGTTACCATTTTGACCTTGTGCATCAGGAATATCGCGGTATAGCTCTTATCAATATGGGCCTGTACTACGATAATAGTCCTTTCACAGAAGACCAGACAGATGATGCTGTGAATGAAATTCAGAGCATTTACGCTGATTATGAAGTGTTCGATGAAGAACAGGTATATACTGTATATACACTCAACAAAAATATAAACGCAACACTTTTGTTTTTGCTCCCATTTGTCATGAGATGGACTCAAAGATCTAAAATTCATTCCAGATACACAATATTACCATTTCTCTCAAACATTGTTCACAAATCTGTCTAAATGTGTGATAGTGAGCACTTTTGCTTTGCTGAGATAATCCATCCCACCTCACAGGTGTGCCACATCAAGATGCTCATCAGACACCATGATTAGTGCACAGGTGTACCTTATACTGCCCACAATAAAAGGCCACTCTGAAATGTGCAGTTTTGTCTCACAGCAAAATGCCACAGATGGCGCAAGCATTGAGGGAGCGTGCAATTGGCATGCTGACAGCAGGAATGTCAACCAGATCTGTTGCTCGGGCATTGAATGTTCATTTCTCCACCATAAGCTGTCTCCAAAGGCGTTTCAGAGAATATGGCAGTACATCCAACCGGCCTCACAACCGCAGACCACGTGTAACCACACCAGCCCAGGACCTCCACATCCAGCAGGTTCACCTCCAAGATCGTCTGAGACCAGCTACTCAGACAGCTGCTGAAACAATTGGTTTGCATAACCAAAGAATTTCTGCACAAACTGTCAGAAACCGTCTCAGGGAAGCTCAACTGCATGCTCGTCGTCCTCATCGGGGTCTTAACCTGACTCCAGATCGTCGCCGTAACAGACTTGAGTGGGCAAATGCTCACATTCGATGGCGTCTGGCACGTTGGAGAGGTGTTCTCTTCACGGATGAATCTCGGTTTACATTGTTCAGGGCAGATGGCAGACAGCGTGTGTGGCGTCGTGTGGGTGAGCGCTTTGCTGATGTCAATGTTGTGGATCGAGTGGCCCATGGTGGTGGTGGGGTTATGGTATGGGCAGGCATCTGTTATGGACGAAGAACACAGGTGCATTTTATTGATGGCATTTTGAATGCACAGAGATACCGTGATGAGATCCTGAGGCCCATTGTTGTGCCATACATCCATGAACATCACCTCATGTTTCAGCAAGATAATGCACGGCCCCATGTTGCAAGGATCTGTACACAATTCTTGGAAGCTGAAAATGTCCCAGTTCTTGCATGGCCAGCATACTCACCGGACATGTCACCCATTGAGCATGTTTGGGATGTGCTTGACCGGCGTATACGACAGCGCGTACCAGTTCCCACTAATATCCAGCAACTTCGCACAGCCATTGAAGAGGAGTGGACCAACATTCCACAGGCCACAATTGACAATCTGATAAACTCTATGCGAAGAAGATGTGTTGCACTGCATGAGGCAAATGGTGGTCACACCAGATACTGACTGGTTCTGAGTCCCCAGACCCTCAATAAAGCAAAAACTGCACATTTCAGGGTGGCCTTTTATTGTGGACAGTCTAAGGTACACCTATGCACTAATCATGGTGTCTGATGAGCATCTTGATGTGGCACACCTGTGAGGTGGGATGGATTGTCTCAGCAAAGCAAAAGTGCTCACTATCACACATTTAGACAGATTTATGAACAATGTTTGAGAGAAATGGTAATATTGTGTATCTGGAATGAATTTTAGATCTTTGAGTCCATCTCATGACAAATGGGAGCAAAAACAAAAGTGTTGCGTTTATATTTTTGTTGAGTATATATTCACATGCTGATTTACCTCTGGCTTTAATCATTTAATTTTATCCAACTCATAGAAAAGGATTGACAATTTTAGAAACCTTTCCTTCAGATCTCTGAGTTAAAAATGAAAATTAACAGACGACTTCTATCTAAGCTAGGTTAGCTTACCTTAGTCTAGGTTAGCTTAGCTTTGCTTAGTTTATCATCTAGTGTTTGTAAGTAAGTGCATATTTAAGATGGTGGAAACTAAGAAAGACTTTTACAGTGGAAAGAGACTAGCTAACAGTCATCTAGCTAGCTAGGTTCTAGCTAGTTTCCTATATTTATGTAATGCTAAGCTAGCACAGTTACACCAAAAAAAGGGTTAGGGTTAGGGTTAGAAGAGGCATTGGTGGGAGGCTAATTGTATTTTTATGTTCTTCCAACCGGGCAGGTTAAACTTCTTATTACTGGGTTTATATGAACTGAAATAGGTTACGTTTCGCTTAAAAACAACCTTAAACATGTTTAGCAACTTTGTTAACAGCGGCTAATGACGCATTTGTATGAGATGGTATCTTCTTTGTCTTCTCATAAGCTAGCAAGTTCTCTTTTTGGCTATATATAGTATTAAGTAAGTTTTTTTTAGGTAGAGATAAATTAGTTTTAGCCTCAGCAATAAAGTTAGACAAAGATGAATTTAAAGGTATACGATGTAGTGTTAGCTGAGTAGCATTCAAACATTTTCCTGCTATTACACGGCTAGCTTGTCTTCTCATCTCTGATCTTTCTCTCTCTTATCCAGGTTGTTACCTTTGAGTCCTGGCCAGAGGACGCCTCCGCAGTCAAAGAGCTCCAGAGGGTCACCGTCATCAGCAGCTGCGCCAGCCATCAATGTTCAGGCACCTACTTCAGCCTCGGCTACGGAGAGGCAAAGACAGGTAATGTGGTGTGCTTTAAAAAACAAACAAAACCCGGCTTCCTACTTTGCTGTCCCGGGATGTGCCTTTAACCACCCGATGCCTCAATACCCCTGGTGCCCATCTTAACCCTCAGTGTTCCTTGTTATGCTTTATTCTGAAAAGACAGTATGATTGTATTCACTCTTTTTCTTTGTTTTAGGTCCTATCCCCGTCACTGCCTCAGCAGGAATGGTGGAAGCGTCCCTGAACGACCTTTACTCCATCAAACCCGACACCGTCCAGGTCACCAAACAGGACGATGACCAAGGCTCTTCCTACATGGTCACATTCAATTCTGTGAGAGGTATGAAGAGACAGAAGAGTAGATGTTGTGTGAAAACAAATCAACTCTAAATACAGAAATACACTCATAATAACAAGTTATTTTGTTATTGCAGGGGATTTTGATCTTCTTAAAGGCGTGCCTTACAGCGCTGACACTAACATCACTGTCGATGAAATAATAAAGGGGAAAAGCAACATGGAGACCTTCACTCTGCTTTGGGGGGGAATCCCGACAAAACCCATCCCGTACAACGCTACAGAGTCTGAGGTTTGTTGAGCCCTGCATTGAATCAATGACTTCTTGTCTGAACAGATACTGGATTGAGGGTGTTGCACATGATGAGGCAGCTCGAGCTTTTAAGAAGTAGTATAAACAATACTGAAATCAAGACAGGAGTAATCGAGCCAGGATTGTTCAGACTGTAAAGTTCAATGCATCAAAACCGTCCAACGTCAAAGTCTATCTGAAGAATCCCGGTGAGCGCTGAATCACTCTGAACTCAAGCTTGTGTGAATTTGCAAAACAGGTGCAGTCAGCTCTGGAGGATCTGATCAACGCCGAGTGTCCTGGTGAGACTGTGACCACCGAAGGGACTGACGTGAAAGTCTTCAAGGATTACGAAAGCGGCAACTCTGAGGTTAGTGGGGACAGAAAATCCAGACTGTGTATGTCGGAGAAGTGTAAAAGCCATTTGGACGAGGAGCGTCTGTACCTGGGGTCATAACGACGAGGCACTTAAATGAGCTGATCACCTGATTTAGGATCCTCACAGTAGTTTTCTGATTTCTCCTCCTCGTCAGTATAACGGTGGTGAGATGGGCACCGCGGTGAAAATGGGCTTCTGTGGCCAGTGGTCTCTGATGAACCCTGAAGTTCTTATCAAGGACAGTTTCACCACAGAGTCGGGTGGCACGTACGGAGCAGTTTCATTGGACAAATATCCCGCGGTAAAGAAACAATTTCTTGATTTTGTTGTTTGTCATTTTGTGCAGATTTCATGTTTACAGAATTTACAGAAAAGATGCACTGAAGCAGAGAGAGACGCCACGCTTGCAACAGTAGGCGTCATGTTGTTCTACTTAAAGGGACCAAAATGTCTCACTGTGGATCTTCAGCAGACGGCAAAGACAACATCTCTGCATGCTGCCTTGTCACTCACGATGTCTGATTAACATCACAAGTTCAAAGAGGAATCAACCTTTTGTTGTCTTTACTCAACCGTGACATCATCTCATTGTCTAAAAAACACAAAAACAAAACTCTATCTTGAAAAATAAGTTCAAGGAAGGCTGTTCTCTGCTTCAGTTCGAACGGATGCAATCATCTATAGAAACGGTTTCTATAAGCCGACTGAGCTAAGAAGTATTTTTCAAGCTTTTTCATCCCTGTCCTTGCAGCTCTGCTTTGCATACAAGGGAACGTTGAAGAACGAAGTAGGAGTGAAGTTCACTTACAGCAACAGCCAAGGCCAGACCAGCTCACAGACGGCGAAGATCACCGCTCTGTTCACTAAAGGAGACAAGTCAGTGGAAAAAAAGACAGGAAATGGATTTTAAACGGCGAACCTTTCAGAAATAAAAAAAATGCATTGCTTTTATCTCTAACAGGTGGAGTTACACGTGCTTAGACCTGATGATGTCCCTGCAGGCAGAATACACCGGAAGCAATTTTGAAATGCAGGAGCTCAACCTCTACAAAGACGACTCCGGTGCAGATTTCTTCGTGGATGCCGTTCACATGGGGAAGAATCCGACCACCAACAATGTGCACGGTACGCAGCTTGGTGCTTTTCTGTTTTTTAGAGGATTTGCGACATGTTTACTTTATTTCAGCTGCTGTGTTCTTGAAAACAGTAACAGTAAAAGCGTCCCCGTGTGTGATTTTCTTACAGCTGTTCCTCTCTCGAGGAGACCTCCTCCTTTCGAGGACAAGGCTCAGACCTTCGGGATGATTTCCGTGAGCAGAGGAGCCTCAGCCGCTCAAAAAAACAGCTACGAGATCAAAGCCACGCCTGACGAGTGTGCCTTTGGGTTCCCGCTGCTGGAAGTTGGATTCATGCAGGTGAGAGATTAATCCAGTTAGTTATTATAAGGATAAACTTTATTGATGCCCCAATGGGGAAAAATAGAGCAGCTCAAAAACAGGAAATATAAAAAGATTTGATGTCTGTCAAGTTTTGACTTTTCTTTGTTTTTGAGGTTAATATTTGGTTCAAAGGGGCGGAGTCTATCATGAGGTAATTCGCCTTACCCGCAGACTAGACAAACCAGCAGGATCATCATCCACCCAGATGTTAAATAAATCCTGTTGAGGGTGATGAACACGACACGATACCAGACATTACTGAACACTTTATTGGGAGTGTTTAAATTATTGTTTCCTCAACATTCAGGCAGATGACAGAAAGCCTGAAAGTTGTGTTTGAGGTGGGACAGAGAGGATACCTGGGACGGCTTGTCACTCAGTACTCAGTGACTGTGTCAAAGAATATTTCTTAGAAGCCGTAACGTCTGATTGTGAATCATTGATTCATACTGTGACGTGCCGCGCCCGCACAGTCTTCAGAAAAGGATTTTTAAGAAGGTTAATTTCTCTTTGCAAGAATTTTTCTCTCAAAGTTGTTTTTATTTCACCTTTCAGACACATTTTTAGAGGTTTTTAATTGTTGCCTTTACGGCAGGACGGATGAAAACAGATCTAATGTAAAGCAGCGTTCAGTTATGTGTGTTCAGGGAGGCTGCACAGTCAGTCTGGTTATTTTTACAAGCAGACGGTGAGTGACATGTTTAAGTATGTCTGCAGGGAGTGTCTGCTGTCATATTTACACAATCAAATCTGACAGTAATCCACTGTTATCTAATCCTGCTGTCGTCTCTAATGGTTATATATAATAATAATAAAAAAAATGTTGTTTATAAAGATCACATTTACTATCAGTGTTCACAAACAATCACAAAACTCTAAGAAATCTTCAGAGTGTCGGCTGTTTTTTTTCCAACCTGACTTCACTCTGAGTTTTTCTCTGTGTGAAGTGATTTTTAGCTGAATTTGTTTTTTTTTCTTCTTCTTTCGTAGAAGTCTAACAGCAGCGAGGACACGTCTGAGTTCCAAGACGTGTCGGCCGACGCCACCGTCTCCGTCACTCGCACTCACAGCGCCACTCCTCCCCTCAAAGGCTCCTTCGACGTGGAGTTTAACGGCGGCACCGCGGAAGGTAATGAAGACGGCTGTTTTGTGGTGTATCAGCACACGGTGACAAACAGCGAGCGTCACCTGACGACTCGACTTTATACCCACGTGACAGTGAAGAGTAAACCGTTACCTGATTTTAAAAGGTGTAGAAAAGTTGGTCACTTTCCAAATATTTATGAGGGGTGGCAGTAGCTCAGTCTGTAGGGACTTGGGTTGGGAACCGGAGGGTCGCCGGTTCAAGTCCCGGCACGGACCAAGTCCGGAAACTGGTCTGGTAGCTGGAGAGGTGCCAGTCCACTTCCTGAGCACTGCCGAGGTGCCCCTGAGCAAGGCACCGAACCCCCCCAAAAAAAACTGCTCTGGAGCGCCCGCTGTGGGCAGCAACCTCACTCTGAGACCTCTCCATTAATGCAGAGTGAAAACTGAATTTCCCCTCGAGGGATTAATAAAGTATATATAAAAAAAAATTAAAAAAATAAAATCTGCCTCAGTCACATTAAATCTCTGAATAAATAATGCAAAGAGAACAAAGACCAAGTCTGAAGACTTTTTAGACCAACACACCTGCGTGCAGAAAAACAAGACAAGGCTGGGAAAAGAGAGAACAACAAAGATCAAAGATAAAATAATGATTTTTTTGGAAAATCTTCAGGTTATATTTGACCTGATGTGTTTGAAGTAGTTCGAAGTTGGACTGTGGACGATACCAGAATTTGAATAGTGATTTAATTCTAGTAAAAAAAAAAAAAAAAAGTCTGAGTGGTGACCTCCAGCACAAGTTGTGAAGTCTGCTTCTAACCCGAGCGTGCTCCGTGCTCAGGTCTGTCGGTGGACATCAGCGAGGAGGACATGATGTACGCTCTGCAGGGGATCGCAGGGATGGGTCAGCTCAAGGTCAAGCAGCAGGGGAACTGCAGACGACCGCACTGGTGGGTGAAGTGGCTCACCCTCCCTGGAAACCTGCCTCTGATGAAGGTCAGACTTCTATTCTTGTTTTTATTCAGACAAACGTTCTTTGTCTTATACCACAAGAGGTCTCCTTAAAACCAGACGGGGCCGAGTTGATTTTTTTTCACCTGACAGACGTTCGATTAATCTTCAGTTTATGTGTGTTGTTTATTTGCAGTTTAAAAAGTTTATTTAATTCCATCAAGTCACGTTTTGGATGAGTATCAGTTTAAGATTTGAAGGATAATTCTTGAATAAACAAATCTGAAAGTCACTGCAGCAGCTTCAGTGTTTACTCCGACTGTATTTATCTCCATTAATCTGACAGTAACTCGTCTGAATGACAGGTGAACGACTCGCTGGTTGTCGGCAACAAGCCAAACGTTTTTGCCCGTGAGAGGACGAGAGGAGGTGTGAGGATGCGAAAGCTGCCAGCAGACTTGCTTCGTGTCCCGGAACCCGAAACACAGGTACAGGATCTCAGCGAGACCTGGACCCTCGGGCAGCCCGGGGTTGAGTTTCAGCATCATTGTGTCTGTCTTCTGTCTGCTTTCCTGTTGGCTTCATACAGATCCTGTCGAGCGAGTCTTATTTTAGTCGACCTCTGCTGTTATATATTTGACGCCTCGGGGCAGGATTAGATTGTAATGTTTGCACGCTACTAAATAATTGCTCTGCATTATGTGCTTTAGTGAATGACAGCTGCAGTGATGAGCTCAATGCAGCACCGTTGTGTGTCTGTCTTGTTGGCAGGTGGCGGTCCTCATCAACGACATCATCTCCATGTGTTCTGGCGACTGCGGCTTCGAGTATTTGGTGGAAAAGACGCCGGTTCTGACTGAAATCAGCCCGACCCAAGGTCAAAAACGTTATAATTACAACCACTTGAATCTCTTATAGCAAAAGAAACATGAAGGGAAATGAACACGTACAATAAGACCTTACAGTGAGCAGCCCGGGACTCGTGGTTCTGTCCTACGTGACGCAGATGACGATCAGGATACGATGATATCGTAAAGATTTGAAGGCCAGAGTATCGAGAAGAAAATGATTCAATGTGTTAAATATCTGATGATTCTCTAAAAAGTTTTGAATCCGTGTTTTTGATTTAATCGGGAAGATGCAGAGAACATGGAGAGTTTAAAGCTGTAGATGAGTGTCGACTCTTGTCCCTGATTGTTCCCGTGAAACATAATGGCGTGTTTAATTTACAGCACGCTCGTCACTCGGCGCAGGGGATGACATCACGCCCGAGTTGCAACAAGTCAGACCAGGAGGAGCTTTGTTTTTTTTAACAACAAACAACTCGTCCTCAGAGGACCTTTTATCGTGAAAGATCGTAAATCCTGTATCAGTTTTGTGATGTGTTTAGTGTTTGTACATTTAGTTAAATGAAACGTTGCTCCCTCCAGGATCGAACGGCCTGGGGACTCGTCTGACCGTCACCGGCACCGGCTTCAGTGACGAACACGCCGACATTTTTGTGGGAGGCGCCAGATGCCTCGTAGAGCAGATCACAGGTCAGTGCGGTATCGTCTGGAGATTCAAACACGTCACGTTGTTAAATGTTTATAATCGAGGAGGAGTTAAGTGTAACCTGATGTTTTTTACCCGGTTGTACGTCAGACACCACTCAGGTGTGCCGGCTCGGCAGCTCGAGCGCTGGTACCTACCGGGTGTGGGTCAGCTTCCCGTCTCTGGGGAACACGAGCTCCCCTCATGGCCAAACCTTCTTCTTCACCTACTTGGCCAGTGTGTCCTCTTTCTCCCCGCTCTCTGGAAGTCTGGCAGGTAAGAAAATACCAAAATACTCCAATTTAGCAAATTCTGCCTCTGAGTAACGATGTCCCAAAGTTTGACCTCTGAGTTTGTTATCTCAGGCGGCACGCTGCTGACAGTGACAGGTTACGGCTTCAGCCAGGACTCCACAGTCACTGTCGGGGGAAACGGATGCACCGTCGTAGACGCCAGTGACACGGAGCTGAAATGCAGAACTCCAGCGGTGAGTACAGCGACCGAACGGCGACCTCTGGACCATGGGGACGTTCCTCACGTGTCCTCTTGAGGCGGGCTGCAAGAAATCCCCATGAGAGTCCTTCTGATGTGTGTCTGCATAAAGGAGCATACCAAAGCATACGTCAAATTATTATCCTTAACGCCTGTCACCGCGTCAAATTCCAAAAAAAACATTTAGAGCCTGCCGACCGGAGGAGCCTTTGTTCGGATCTTCCCTGAGCGTTAGCATGTTTGACATTCAAAGAAACCATGATGAGGTTTTTGTTACACGTGTCATGCAATGCTTTGTCCACAGGGGGCGCCAAAGTCAATGTATCTGATTTCATTATCGCTGCAATGTTTTAATTTGAAGGGAAGCTCACTTATGAACATGCTGTTTTAATTATGATGTGTTGATTGATTGATAAACGCTGTCGTCTCTTGTATCAGGGAGCTGCCGGGTCAGAGACGGTCGTGGTGACGGTGGGAAACATGAGTCTGACAGCCAACAGCTCTTTCACCTACGATAGTGCGCTCACGCCTCAGATCTCAAGCGTGAGTCCCAACACGGCCAACGTGAGCGGTGAGTTCAATCATCTATCAGAAGAAATTCATTCCTTTAAAAAATGACAGTCACAGTGAATGGTTGTGATGTTCTTCAAGGTCAGACAAAATAATTATCTGCTGCAAATACTCCGCCCTGAATCCTAAGCCCCGCCTTCTTTTTCTCTGTGAAAATCATTTCATAAATAAATAAATAACTCGACAACACAACAACTGCACAACCCAGTTAGAAGGAAATCAATGTGACTGTTTAAATAAGGAGGATCATCGTGTGATTGGCTGGGGTTTGGCTTTTAATGTGGAGGGCTGTTGTCGGCACTGCTGCATTGCATTATGGGACGTTTATGCTGCTGTAATGTCCAGTGCTTTGAATTGTTCTGCAGATCACTGTGAGCTCTTCTCATGCTGAAAGTCTTTGCACACAGTGTTTTTATCTAATTATTTAAAAATGACAAAATAACGTCATCAAGCTGTGTTTTGAAAAGGCTGCTTGATAAACTGGAACCACACGCCAAAAAGGACGACCACCAATCTGAAGCAGCTGATCTTGAACAGCGGCCGTCAGTATGTTTGACGTAGAGACAAACACAAACGCACGTAAGGGGGAATTTTCTGACAAAAAAAAAAAAACGGACTCCTTTTGCAAAAACCTGTCGAGTGAAAAGGAGGAGGACAAGGTCCAAACATATGAAACACAACATGTATTTTTCAGAGTTTGCCAGGTACAGATACTGTCACAGCGTTTTCACAAACAACAGGCCCTGTTCATTTGTGACTGTTGACAGACAGTAACATATATCAGTGTAATTAAACGTGTCAGACAGGAAGACGAGTCGATTGCTTGTCATTATTTTGGCGCTGCTGTTGACATGCGACTCCGCTGTCATCCTGAGCTGTGAGGAACGTGTGCAAACCTTCCTCTGTGTCCCGTAATGTCGACCTGCAGGTTTTTTCTGTCTTTGTCCTTCACGCCTGCTAAACCTCGACAATCTGAGCCCGAAGACACGTCATCCCACCTAATTATATCACACACAAAGAAAAGCTTCCCCAACAAAGAGAATACCTGCTCATCAGCAGGACAGTCAGTTACAGAATGACGTGTTATTAACTCATTATCTCGACACTTGAGTGACAGAAAGCTTCTCTGTGGAAACCAGTTGATTTTTTTTTTTTTGCTCTTTTTTGTTTTTGTTTAGGAGAACAAGTTCTCACCATCGCTGGTTCAAACCTGGGAGAACGAGACAACGACAGCGTGGTGTTTGTCGGCACCAAGAGGTGCACGATCGTGCAGTGGACCGCAACCAACATCCAGTGTACGCTTCCCGTGCTGCCACCCGGCGTGCACAAGGTGTACGTACAGGTCGGCAACAACGGCTACCCACAGACCAGGTGAAGCTGCAAGAAACACATTTCCTCTTTTCAACGGTCCGTCTGATACGAGACGAGATGAAAGAGTGCTGATAGTGTCACCAGCTGTGATTGAAGCGTTTTTAAAAAAATCAGGCGGCACATTTTTGGACACAGATTAGAAGTCGTGAAAGAAGCGAAGATAAGGAATTTTATCGCAGCTTCAGATGTTTGTTTGTTTTTTTTTTAACAAAAGATCCTCTGTCAATAAACATCCAGCTTAAAGATGGCAGACAACAAATCAAACTAAGATGTTCCTGTCATTATTTAATTCTGCACCTAACAAAAGTGAGATATGTTAAAGCTACAATAAAATCCAACGGTTTTCATTCGGTTCTGAGCGTCATTATTCCTTCGTTTCCTGTCACAGCAGCGGAGCGAGCACCGACGTTAAATACATCCTGGAAATCCACGACGTCTTCCCGACCTTCGGCTCTTTGTTCGGAGGAACCCGACTGACCATCTCTGGATCCGGTTTCAGCAACAACGCCCTTGACAACAAAGTCTCTGTCGGTAAGCGACGAGAGGCTCGAGCAGCTGCAAACAAGAGCGTTACCACGGCAACGACCTCTGTCAACAGTCTGTCCTAACTGAATGATTTGATGTTGTCAGGGGTTGAGGTGCTGGCAGTGATTTTTCTGTGATGTCACTACTGCGTGCAAACATGGCAGAGTCATGCGTTTATAAAAACTGGTGACTCTACCGCTGTGGCTCAGTGGCCCCCTCGTTAACTAAATGTCCGTACAGTGCCTCCGGGTTCAGTTTGTGATCTCACGTGTTTTGTGCTGTTTTTTTTTTTTGGGATGAACAGGAGAAGCTGAGTGTGAAGTGAAGGAGGCGTCGGAGAATGAGCTGCAGTGTGAGCTGAAGTCGACAGAAAAGAGCCACGCTGTCTCCAACCAGGGCTCACACCACAGTAGGTTTACCTTTCAGTCCTGCGAGCATGTGAGACATAAACCCGAGTAGATGAAATACAGTCCAGAAGAAGAAGAAGAAGAACCGAAGTTTGCTCATAAGACCGGTCACATGACCGCTTTTTGAAGTTCTCTTCTTTGTCTCAGACTGGACCAGAGTCCAGATTTTAAATCATGTCTGGTCAAGAACTTCATTTTCTTCATGTCATCACTGCGATAGGAGTAAAACGCCACTTAAAAAAAAACAAAAAAACATGCATAAGGCCTCAATCCGGTGTTATGGTCTAAATGAGAACCACTCCCCCTGCACACCTGATATTTAAGGTCTCGGTCTCTGAGAACTCTGGTCTCGATTAGTGAGGTCTGGACTACAACACCACCAGGAAGTGTCTTTTGTTGTGTTATGTCTTCACCCAAAAACTGTTTTACATAGAAATCTTCAATCTACACGAGCAAGTTGATCTGAGATCATTTCCATAGTCGTTGTTTTATTAACACTTAACCTTCAGGACCCTCCTGTGTGACTTTGTTTGCATATTCTAACATGTTTCTGTGTGGTCCAGCTCATGGACAGGGATATGCATGGGAGCCCACCTCTCTGACCGTGTGTGTTGGAGACACAGTGAAGTGGCGTTGGGAAGCTCCAGCCTTCCAGAAAGTCAGCTACCGGGTGTGCAGTGTAACGGCACCGGGGGGCACCGCGTGTGACGATGGAGCGTTCAACAGCGGAGACCAGACACCAACAGGTAGATCACCGAGTCATGAATCGATACCTCGTAAGACACAAAATCCCAACAAATCCCTCATTTCAGCCTCGGCCGCTCTCCACACATGCCAGCTTACTTCTGATTGGCCAGCTCTCTGGAAGCCTTTTCTAGGGCAGCAGAACGCTGCAGGGCTTCCAGGCGAAGAGAGTCTCTGTTAGAGGTTTCAACGGCTCACGTAGAGGCCTGAAGCCGTCTCAGGAAAATGTTCATATCAGGAATTATCGCATGATTTGCAGAACAAGTCGTTTAGCGCCCCCTGCTGACCTTTCCTGGGATCCATCTAACAACCTCATGATCTGAAACTTTGTACCCCCCTCCCTCCCCCAGGGTTTTTCAGTTACCGCTTCACCTCGCCTGGTGATTATTACTACAGCAGCGGCTACATCGATGACAACAAAGACAGGACCCTGCAGGGAGTCGTGAAAGTCAAGGCATGCGAGGGAAAGAGCGGAAAGGTGTCCGTCACCATCGGAGGCATTGAAGCCGAAGACGTTAACGGAGGTAGGTGGATCGACGTGGACAAGAAGCTCACTGTCCGCACATTGATCCTCCACTACATCGTAAATGAATAAATGAATTTATCCGTCAACGACCAGCTGAGGTCTGAAGTTTGCAAATACTCAGTGGATTCAATCGCCTCTCCTTCAGGTTCGAGCAGCGGCTCCACGGCGTCCCAGCAGTGCGTCGCCTCCGCTCAGTGCCAACAGAACAGCAACACGTCAGACATCATTTCATTCAGCTCCACCGCCTGCGCCACCCCGAAAGTGACCTCCATCTCCCCGAACCAGGGCACATACCACCAGGTCATCCACATCGAGGGCTCGGGTTTCAGCGACACTGCCTGCGCTAATGAGGTTAGTCATGTTGGAATAAATCGATAAATGATAATGTGTTAAAATGACATCGCTGTATGGAGTTCTTTATTTAGAGAATTTTCTTGTTCAGGATCCGTAAATTAATAAAAACAAACATTAGCTCTAAAGGATGGACATCAACTTTAAACCCACAGTATTTCAGCCACCAGGGGGCACTTGATCAAAACGAAAACAAAATATGACTTCGACGCTGGCGGGGAATCATGGGAGTGATTCTCTCTGCTACCCGCCTTGATTAAACACAAACTCCAAGTTGACCGTAGTGAAAATAAACCGACCTGAGGAAGAGAATATGTTCACAGAGGAGCTCATGTATCCGAGTATCATATCAGATGTTTCCAAAAAAGCGACGTTAAATCTTGTGTCGTGTCTCTATGTGGCGTCCTGCAGGTGACGGTGGGAGATCAGTCCTGCCGGGTGATTAACAGCTCTAACTCTGAGATCTACTGTCAACTGAGCAAAGACAACAGACTCCCCGCCGGAGTCCCACACGCCGTAGCCGTCAGAGTCAACAACCTCGGACACGCCATCGTCGCTGTGCCGAAAGAGCTCCATCGTCGTTTCGTGCCTCTGCCTGTGATTGATTCGGTCTGGCCTCAAACTGGCAGCTCCACCGGACACACTCGACTCGTCGTTCACGGCTCAGGCTTCTCTGAAGGACTCGTGACAGCAGCAGACCAGCTGTGCGCTGTGCTCACGCTGAACTACACCTCCGTGGTGTGTGACACCTCGCCTTCTCCGCCACGCTCCGGTGACGTCGTCTTCCACGTGGGCAGGATCCAAAGCTCCTGTCAGTCGAGCTGCTCCTTCGAGTATTCTTCCTCCATCACTCCCGAGCTCACCAGCGTTTCGCCTGTTAGCATCAACGGGCCGTCCAGCCTCACCCTCTCTGGCTCCGGGTTCGGCGCCAACATGGATGACGTGGCAGTGTTTGCTGGCAGCACAGAGCTGGAGGTCACCGGGGTCACTAACGGCAGCATTACAGCGACGCTCGACGCTCTTTCCGCAGGAGACCACGAAGTCAGCGTGATCGTGAGGAGCATCGGCCTCGCCGCAGGTTCAGCCACCCTGACCAGCAACGCCACAGCCGTCCTCAACCCCAGCGCGGGCAGCCTGGCAGGAGGAACCAACCTGGTCCTCACCGGAAACGGCTTCGCTCCGGGGAACACCAGCGTGATGATCGGTGGCGAGCCCTGCGAAATTCAGGAAGTGACGCCGGCACGTCTTCGCTGCCTGACGCCTCCTCACAGCGAGGGAGTGAAGACTGTCAGCGTCCAAGTGTTCTCCGTCAGCTATCCTCCTTTCAGCTTCAACTACTCCAAAGATGAAACTCCTTTTATCGTCTCCATCAGCCCTGCCACCGGTAACTATCCTCCTGTCACATCCTGCAGGGAACTTCATCCATAAAGAAGCAGAACAAAGAGTAAAGTTCAGGATGAGAGTTTGTCGCTCTATTTGAGATTTTTGTCTTGTTTATTCCCCGCAGGGCCGAGCGGCACCGTCATCACCCTGACAGGTTCAGGATTCCACAACGACTCTCAGCAGGTCCAGATCAACATCAACGGTGTCCCCTGCACCGTGTCGTCGGTATCTGACACAGAGGTTCAGTGCACCGCAGGAGACAGTCCAGGGGGGGCGTACAAGGTCATGCTGAATCACCAGGTCAAAGGATATGCCGTGTCGGATGTCGAGTTCAAGTACGAGCTGACGCTGAGCGGCGTGCAGCCCAACCAGGGTGAGCAGAGAGAGAGTTAGCTGCACACGCAGGTCACACAGAGGTCACTCAGAGGTAACACAGAGGTCACACACAGGTCACACACAGGTCACACGCAGGTCACACAGAGGTCACACACAGGTCACACAGAGGTCAAACAAAGGTCACACGCAGGTCACACGCAGGTCACACACAGGTCACACAGAGGTCACACACAGCCTTCCCCTGAAATCTTCCTGAGATGTTTGGCAGTCATAACGTAAAGAAAACAAGAAAAAAAGGTTAAGTTGGTCGCTCCTTGCCGTGGTGCGTTTAAGGAGGTCGGGATTTCAGAAAGACTGTCGGAAAGAGCGCACCGCTGTTTTGTGTGCTGCTCTTTACCCTCACTTATAAATATTTTGTCTCGACTCGGTTTCACTGAAGATATTTTTTTTTCCTCCCTCGTGTGTGATTCAGGCAGCTTCGCTGGCGGCGCTCTGCTGTCCGTGCAAGGCTCTGGTTTTGACCCCGACAGATCCACGGTGACGATCTGCGGCGAGGAGTGCAAAGTGAACAGAAACATGTCGACATCGACCCGTCTGCTCTGCGAGTCTCCAGACAACAGCGGTAAGATTGGATCTGGGGTTTGAGACAGGACAGTCGACCGGGGGAAATATTTATATCGTTATAAAACAATTAACAATGATCGTTAATCTCCTGATTGAACTACAAAGCACTGACACGGAGAGTTAACGAGTTTTGGAGTGAACAAAAGAGGCGGCTGATCTTTCTTGTAAGTTTTTCCGATGGAAAGAATGTCTTCCTGCTGGTTGACATTTTTAGCTCCTGTCTCACTGTGACAAAGCAAATCCTGTCGAAGTTGAACGATAATGAAGACAGACTCGTCACGGAGAAGAAGAAGACATCTTAAGGCTGTTATCTCTAAGCACTCATCTTGATGCCTCGTCTTTGTCTCTCCCGTCTCCTCTCAGGCACTGAGTCAGAGGCGAGCTGCGAGGTCGCCGTCTTCAACCAGAACGATGCCGTCAACGTGTCGAGTGGCTTCACGTACAGATCTCAGCTGACTCCGACCATCTCCGAGGTTTCTCCGCGGAGAGGAGGCACCGCTGGAGGCACGCTGCTGACGATCACAGGCTCCGGTTTCAGGTGCGGGAGAGCAAACAAAGTCCCACCCGTATCACTGCTGCAGAATCAAGAGATCAGCTTACAGAAACAGAAGCTTTCATCGGGTTTAATGCAAAGTATCATTTTTAAAAACTTGATCCAAACACGAGAGGAAAGAATCGTTTCTACGTTGTTATTTTCCATGTAACAATCTTCATCATGCACTGAGACTGCCGTTTTCAATAACATACCTACATCCACAAAACACAACTTTTTCCATCTGTCGTTATTTCCATTTTTCCCGCCTTTACAGCACCGACCAAAGCAAAGTCAAAGTGACCATCGCAGACTCTGTGTGCGACGTCCAGTCCGCCACCGACACGCAGATCACCTGTGTGACCAACGCTCAGCAGAAGTCTCAGGAAACGAAAGTCAGAGTCAGCATCGGGGATCAAGGCATCGCCAAGATGGTGAGAGAGAACGTCCTTTACGGACGCACCGTGTCACGGCACCAGCTTCATATCTGTGGAGTTTTATTGTTTCACTCGTCGTCTCTTCTTCTTCTTCCAGGATAACGCAGATTTCTTCTACGTTGACGTGTGGTCGTCCAGGTTCACGTGGGGGGGTCTGTCTCCGCCTGAGGCAGGCTCGTTTGCCGTCATCACTAAAGGACAGACCATCCTGCTGGACACCAGCACTGCGGTTCTGAAAATGCTCCTTATCCAAGGTTCACGAGTTAAATACGTTAAAGATCAGATCAAAACAGGAAGCAGGAGTTTGTTAGTTTGTGACTTTCTTCGTCTTTTGTTCGAAGGCGGGGCGTTGGTTTTTGATGAGAAGGACATTGAGCTACAGGCGGAGAACATCCTGATCACAGACGGCGGTCGGCTCGAGGTCGGCCGAGAGGAGGCGCCATTCCAGCACAAAGCTATCATCACACTCCATGGAAACCAGCGCTCCCCTGAACTCCCCATGTACGGCTCCAAGGCAATCGGCATCAGAGAGGGGGTGCTGGACCTGCACGGTACGAACGCGAACAGAGAAGAATTCAAACTCTCACGTCTGTGTTGGTTTGGTTGACACTAGAACAGCGGCCAGTTAGCGTAGCTTAGCACAAACACTGGAAACAGGTGGGAACAGCTAGCCTGAGAGGCTCCACAGTCGCGTTTAATTATTGTTAATGAGCGGCTGTCTGACAACACGATTAGATATAATCTGCAGAACAAACTTTTTTTTTCTTTTTTTTTTTTTTAAATCAAAGACGAAATGAGTTTGTGTTTTTTTGAACATTTTTATGATCACAAAAAAAAAACTTCTACAGAAAAAAATCAGCAGAACAGGCTTTGGCCACTGGGGTTGCCATACCAACCAAACGTTTCCCTCAGGAGCTTTAAATTAGGGATCAAGATGCATCTTCTTTGACAGACTGACATTGAGCCAAGAGAAATGGGAAACTGAATTAGTCCTGACCTGAATCTCCCAAAAGCCCCGGATTTGATGTCACTACGTCACATATAGGAGTTAATCCGACGGAGTTATGTGAGTCGTGTGTCCTGAGGGGAAGTCTTTATTACGGACGGCTCACCTTCCCTCACCCCTCAGGTGTGAATCTTTGTTAACAACCTGTTTCTGCAGGTAAACCAGTCGCTGATACGTGGACCCGCCTCGCTCAGACGGCAAACAAGGACTCCAAGACCCTGACCTTGATGAAGGCGGTGACGTGGAACGTGGGAGATGAAATTGTCATCGCCTCCACAGGCCACAGGTAAACAGCAGGGTCTCCGCTCTGTGAACGCCAGAAAGGAAATGAACATATTAAAAGGGGGAAGCTTTTGAATATGAAAACGTTGGAGAGACTCGTCTGGATTCCTTCAAAGATTCCCGACACTCAGACTAAAATTATTCAGCAAAAAAAAATATTTATCCAACGATCCAGCCATTTATTTTTAATAACAGACAATAATTTTAAAGTATATTTTCTGTATAATATAGTGTTATTTATATCTTAGTATTAAAAAATCGACAGAGAGGAAACAAAATCTGAATGATTAGAAAACAAAGGGAAAAAGAAAACATTTCTCCCTCACGAAATCCAAGAAGCTCGACCTCCTGTCTTCAACCGATCCCTGATCTGAGTAGTAGAGTCAAAGTAAACAAACAGATATATATATATATATATATATATATATGTATATATATATATGTGTGTGTGTGTGTGTGTGTGTCTACGAGCTGAAGGTAGAAATCCTCTGTGTTTCCAGGCACAGTCAGAAAGAGAACGAGAAGAGGACGATCGCGGCCGTGTCAGTCGATGGAAAGACTCTAACTCTGAAAGAAGCGCTCGAGTACACTCACCTCGGGGTGACCGCCGCGCTGCCTGATGGGAAGACGTTTGACGCCCGAGCTGAGGTGGGTCTCCTCACCAGGAACGTCGTGGTGCGAGGCTCCAACAACAAAGAGTGGAACACCGAGATCGAAGCCTGTCCTGATGGCTTCAACACAGGTACAGTCTGTTTGCACTACGGTCATACTTTCAGGGGGGGAGACGGCGCTCTGCAATGTTCTGAATTTGGACTGCAGTACCCCTTTTAAACACTAGGTGTCAGTATTACACATTTCTCCTTTTTTCAGATCTTCTTTCCCGTTTTCTCTCCAGCTACATTAAGTAAACAAATAACCTTCCAGATTACGTTCAGCCTTTCAAACAGGATTAAGATTTATCTTTATAAAGGACCTGACAGCCGCCATTTTGAAAATGGGGCCTTTCTTGGTGTCAAACTTTTAGTATGTTTTTAAGTACGTCTAATACTACTGTAATCCACTGAAAAACCTTCTGTTAGAATTTTTTCACGTCAGCTGACTATTATGTAATGACATCAACCAGTGTTGGTTATAATGTAGACACAAACACTAATGCCATCCTGACCTTTAGAATCATTCGTTCCTCGTTCTTCTTCTTTTTAAGATCCGAACAGTTTTCGTCTTGACTCTGTAATTAACACGGTGCTCTGCCGGCTCCGCTGCAGGTGAATTCCAGACCCAAACGTGCTTCCAGGGCAGGCATGGCGCTGAAGTAGGCAGCGATCAGTTCGGAGCCACCATCATGTTTCACTCCCCGACACCAGACCGAGATCTTGTAAAGGGCAGGATTGAATATGTCGAGGTGAACTTCTTAATGTCCGCTTAATGTCTCGCTTTTGTTATCTTTGTATTTTCACAGAAACCTTGTGATCATGTTTGTGATTTTCCTCTGCAGCTGAGCTTCATGGGCCAGGCCTTCAGGCTGGGCCGTTATCCCATCCACTGGCATCTGATGGGAGACTTGAACTACACGTCGTACGTGCGAGGTTGTGCCATCCATGAGACCTTCAACAGGGCCGTGACCATCCACAACACCCACAGGCTGCTGGTGGAGCACACTGTCATCTACAACATCATGGGCGGAGCCTTCTTCATCGAAGACGGCATCGAGACGGGGAACATCCTGCAGTACAACCTGGCTGTGTTTGTCAGACAGAGCACCAGCCTGCTGAACGACGACGTCACTCCCGCCGCCTACTGGGTCACCAATCCGAACAACATCATCCGGCACAACGCTGCCGCCGGCGGCACCCACTTCGGCTTCTGGTACCGCATGCATGAGCACCCTGACGGCCCGTCCTTCGATGGAAGCATCTGCCAGAAACGAGTTCCTCTCGGCGAGTTCTTCAACAACACGGTGCACTCCCAGGGCTGGTTCGGCCTCTGGATCTTCCAGGACTACTTCCCCATGAAGACCGGAGGCTGCAAATCCACAACCCCCGAGCCCGCCGTCTTCCACTCCCTCACCACCTGGAACTGCGAAAAAGGAGCCGAGTGGGTCAACGTGGGCGCCGTGCAGTTTGAGCGCTTTGTCATGGTCAACAACGAAAAAGCCGGCATTGAAGCCAAGCGCATCGTCCCCTGGGCTGTGAGCGGCGTGGGAAGGGAAGGAGGGGCCGGGGTGTTCGACAGCACCATCGTGGGCCACCTTCCCGAGCTCGGAGACTTCGAGACGCAAACCAAGAACCGAGGTATCATCCTGCCTTTCGACGACGGCATGGTGGTCATGAACACGACTCTCATGAACTTCGACGAGGCGTCTTTTGCAGCCTTCGGGGTGACCACGGTGGACGGGACATGCATTGACAGATGTGGAGGCTGGCCCGCCCTCTTCGGCGGCATCAAGTATGTCAATGCACCCAACAAGTGCGGCTTCAAGTGGGAGTTTGAGGTGCAGCTGGTGGACACAGACGGATCCCTCACAGGTACTGAGTCTTTATCTGACCCCGCTCTTCATGAAGGTGTAAATCTGTGAAAGCAGCTTAAAAATTATTCATCTTTAAGAAATACTACAAACCGGCCGGGACCTCTAGTTTTTAGCGGGAAGCTTCCAGAGTCATTGAAAACTCGTTTCATTCATTGTGTAGGCTGTTTGCAAGTGGTCCAATCACTGCTCAAAGCGCCGGGATCCAAAACAGGCCGCGTCACGCTAGCAACGCCACACTTTGTTTGGAAGGAAATAACCATTTTACTTTGGATTAAATTCTTGCATTTTGTCAATTTCAGGAACCGTTGGGAACAAAGTGGTGTCCAATAGCTCGTTGTTGGACCCGGCTCACTGTGCACATAGTGAGGAGTGGAGCAACGGTTACCCCGGCTACGTGTGCGACGACACCGTTAGCTTCCACCGTCTGGCACTCAACAACCCTGCCCCGTCTTCTCTGGTGGCGAAGAACGTCCTGCTCACCAACGACTACGGTATTCAAAACACTCACAGCTGACTTTCAGACGACTCCCTCCCTCTCTCCCGTCCTCGAGTCTTTAAACTCTCTGTTACAGGTACCGGTGTCGTTCCGTACAAGTTCAAGAGACTGACTCATAAGAAGGGCTGGATGGCTTTGGTGCCGTCTGGGAAAACGTACCTCATGAACTTTGAAAACGCCGACCAAATCACCAATCTGTCATATACTGCCACATACTACGGCTTCAAGGTACGAAAACCAAAAACAAGATGACAAAAAAAACGATGCATTTAACTTTCATTTCAAACCAGCTTTTTTGACGATTCACGCTGAGGATCTTTTTTTTTTTTTCTCAAACGCAGCAAGATCAGTATGTGATCATCAAACACAACCTGACTCAGAGTCCAGACGGTTTCCAGATCTTGGATCAGAGGAACGGCTCGGAGACGCCACTCAGCTACAGCGGGAGTGAGAGCGGGGACTGGTACTGGGACGAAAGCTCTAAAAGTCTCTCCTACATCTGTAAGACTCTGTTTCTGTTTTTCATCACGTGTCGGCATCAGTTGTTTTTTTTTTGATTCGGCACATTAGACATCTTGTTTGCTTCGGTCTCTTGGTGATTTATGCACGTTTCATTTATTCAACGTCGTTGTTGATTTCAGTGTCCGGGAAGACGAGCGAGCGTCGCCGTCGCCGCTCCAGCGTGGACCGCTCCATGAAAGACTTCAACGTCAACCTCAAAGTCTATCGCTGCTACTTCCCCGACTGCATCACACCAACACCTGCGCCCCCGGCCACGCTGCCGCCCTTACCCAGCCGCCGGCCCGACAACTTCGTGTAAGTTTAACGCCGACGTGTAACCCAGGACGAGGAGCACGTTCATCTCCAGCTCATTTAATCTCTTCACTTACGAAGCTCTGTGACGACTTTTTAACTGGTCATGAAACAGACTCATCATTTCTACACAGTTCAGTCTTTGTTGTTTTTTTTCCACAGCAAAGATTCAACTTCTCAAAGTTATTAACCGGCGTTTTCTTTGTGTGTTTGTTTCTCTGCAGTCGCTGGTCGAACGTCTCTTTCTGGGAGAATTCAGCTGAAAACAACTTCACCGTACCAGCAGAGGGCTCGGATGTCGTCATCCCATCAGGTAACGTCCAACTTATTTATTCTTTGTTTGTTCTGTTAGAGGAGCCGAATACAAAAAAAGAATCATCTATTAATGTAAATACTTATTTCAGCATTAACTCGTTAACCCTGATTAATGAAAGTCTGAAATCAGTGCGTCTTAAGTGCGATTGGCTGCCTGATGTTTCGTCTCCTGACAGGCTTGAATGTGTCGTAAGCAGTTTTTTACGAAGCTTCGCAAATCTTCCAAGTGAATCTGATCGACTTCAGTTTGTATTTCATCGACCATATTTTTTATCCTCTGCAGGCGTGTGGATGGTGCAGGACGCAGACACTCCTCCACTCAACAAACTGACCATCACTGGAGTTCTGGAGATCCCCGACACCCCGATGAACGCGTCCAGCAGACGGAGGCGAGCCGCTCCAGAATACAACAGTGTGGTGCTGGACGCGGTCTACATCTCCATCCAGGTGGGCGGGGCCAATTATCTGCGTCTCCTTTTTTAATGCCGCATTTCAACCTGTTACTGTTTTTTTTAAACGTTACATTAATAAATGGAATTCATTTTCTTGTCGCTGTTTCAGGGCGGCAGAATGATCGCAGGATGGGACAACGAGCCGTTCAGAGGTCAGCTGCACATCAAACTGAGAGGACGCCACAACACCCCCGACTGGCTCCTGCCTGCCGGACTAAACCAGGGATCCAAAGTCTTGGGTAAAAATCAACATTTGGTTTATTCGTCATGTTCCTGGTGTGTCATAGTTTTGACTCTGAGGAAGACACATTAGCCCTTTTGACCTTTATTAGCTTTGTGCGCTCCAGTATTTTCTCTGGCTCCCGTCGGATAGAAGGTATCCGCTGAGTTGTTTTTGTTGTTCGTCCTTCTCTGAGAGCGTCGACATCGAGCAGCTGAAGCTCAAGAGTTTCCTTCTACAGTGTTAGAGGGAATATTTAAAAGTTCCTTTCAAAACAACACATCCAACGAATATGCTCAATAACAGCATGTGTGTGTGTGTGTGTGTGAACTGCAGGTGTGTTTGGTACTCTGGAGCTCTATGGACAACCTCACAATGTGTACCACACCAAACTGGCTGCGACTGCTGACGCTGGATCCAACCAGCTGAGTCTGAGGGACGCCGTGGACTGGCAGGTGAGAAGTGAAACTGTAAAGTCAGAGTGTGACTAACACACACTCCTGCAGGGGTCAGTGTTCAGTCCTGTTCACGTCTACCTGTGTGTGTGTGTGTGTTTGTCTCGGCTCCAGGTCGGAGAGGAGATCGCCGTCTCCTCCAGCAGCTACAACGCGTGGGAGACTGAAAAACACAAGATTAGCGCCGTGTCAGCAGACGGACGGGAAGTGACCCTGGACCAGCCTTTGACCTACAAACACATCAGTGAGTCGTCAACATCGAAAAAACACTCTGCAGTCATTTGTGAAGTGTACTGTTGAATAATCACCTGCTCATGAAACTTTGAAGGATCTAAAAGCCACCTGTACTGACCTCTCTCTCTCTCTCTCTCTCTCTCTCTCTCTCTCTCTCTCTCTCTCTCTCTACCCCCCCCCCTCAGGTGAGACTCACTCCGTCTCAGGTACGGCGTATTCCTACACGCTGGCGGCTGACGTCGCTCTCCTGACCAGGAACATTAAGATCATCGGTGAGGAGTACAAGGAGATGACGCAGGAATCGTTCGGAGCCAGACTGTTGGTGGGAACCTTCACCTCAGATGGAATCAACTACAGAGGTGTTTAAAGTCAGACTGCCGTTTAAAATGTGACATTTTAAAATCATTATGAACACTTCATTGATTCGTGATTTTAATCCGAAAGGCAAAGCTCAGATCAGGAACGTGGAGTTCTACCACTCAGGTCAGGAAGGCTGGACCGACTCCACTGACCCTCGTTATTCTGTGGCCTTCCTCAACCTGGGAGAGGTACGACAACACACACACACACACACACACACACACACACACACACACACACACACACACACACACACACACACACACCCCACGTGTACAATCATGAAAACATGGAGAAGAAAACGTAAGGATGTTTTCTGGTCGGATTTCCTGATGGGGTTTTTGTGTCATCAGGTGAAAGAGGACGAATCGTACATCCAGGGTTGTTCGTTCCACGACGGATTCTCTCCGGCCATCGGAGTGTTCGGGACGGACGAGTTGAAGGTGGACGACAACGTGATCCATCACACTGTGGGAGAAGGTAAACGTTGAGGACGTGACCAGGAAGTCTCTGTTACTTCTGTTATCACTCAACAGGCTTAAATACTTCTGTCCGTGGATTGATAGTTCATAAATCCGTGCTACGCTCAGACCCAGTTTATATTATTGTTTATATAAATATTTAAAAGCAGCGCGGTGGACAAATTGGATCGTCTTTACTTTCAGTGCTTAATTGCGTGCTTGTTTGCAGGTATCAGAATTTGGGGGGATAAGATAATGGTGAGGAGGAACCTGGTGATGTTGTCGCTGTGGCCCGGCTCGTATCAGGACAGAGAGGAGGAGTTCAACTTCAACTTTGTCGCCGGCATCGAGGTCGGTGCTTTAAAAAAAAAAAAACATAGATCAAATACTTCTATGGGAAAAGTGTTTTTTTAACAGTCATCTTTGATTTTGATTTGAAGGTCAACAAGGGGACGAATGTGGTGCTGCAGTTTAACATCGTGGCGGGTTACGAGAGAGTGGCTTATCGCGTCAACGGTGAACCGTGCACAGGTAACCGATCCAATCACACTGATGTTGGTCTGACGTGTGTCACGCCACCCACGTCTTGAATGTTCGGACTCGTGTCACGTGCTTTCATTGATTTCTTCCCGTGCAGGAAGCGAGAACACGATGGAGGGCTGGATCCACAACGAGGCTCACAGCGGTATGTTCGCTGGAGTCTTCATGGACCAAGACGGTTTGCCTGGCTGCAGCCTCATCAACGACTTCTTCATCTGGAGGAGCTTCGACTACGGCATCTACTACCAGGTACTGAACCGGTCCAGTTTCCATACACTGAACTCGATTTATGACCTTTTTTTTTTACTTTAGGAAGGTGGAAGGAGGCAGGTGGGAGGGATCTGATTGATTTAATCCCAAAGGCCAACACAGTCTTTAATTGCACCTTCAGCCTCCGGGGCAAATAGCTAATACTCACCCACCTGCAAGCCAAATAAGCAATGCCCCTTTTTATGCAAACTGAAGTATAAAATAGATCAATTATAGGTAAATACACTCCCCGTGGAGAGACGAGTACATGACACCAACCTTTGTTTTCTACCAGGCTGTAAACACGTTTAACTCCTCTGTTAAAATGTGCAGTTTAACATGGGTGTTAATGGGGCTGCCTTCACTTTTGGAGCCAGCCTCAAGTGGACACTCAAGGAACTGCAGGTTATTTATTATCCTGCATTGGGTTCACTTTTCAACGTAGAGGTTGCATGTTGAATAACAGTATAATGACCATCTTCCCAACGCCCTCACAGACCCCCAGCAGTGTCATCGTTTCCAACGCGACCATGGTGGACAACGGGATGGGCATCATGCCGATAACCTACGGTCCTCCTTCTCTTTCCCACAAATTTGCCGATAAATTTGCAAACGTTAAGGTGAGAAAGTGTTTCCTTTCCTACTTTTACAATTATGACTTTTTTTCTTCATATTTAGTTTCATGTTCCTGATGCTTCTCTTTTCCCAGAATTCCTTGTTTGTTGGCAGCAGCCCTAACTTCGACTGTTCCGACACTCTGCCAAGCAGCGACTATAATGTTCGAGGAAGCGATCAACATCGTGCCCCGAGACCGATCACTGGTACAGAAACAAAACACAACACTCAGTATAAAATGAAAATACTACTTTAAAGGTCACATGTTCTCCTCCTTTTCAAAAAGTTTAAAAAAGTCTCAGAGCTCCTCTTCAACATGTGTGTGAAGTGTGTTGTTGTAAATCCACTCTGATCCTGTATTTGATCATGTCTATAAACCCCTCTATTTCAGTCCTGCTCAGAACAGGCTGTTTCTGTGTCTGTAGCTTTAAATATGTAAATGAGCTGTGTATGGCCACGCCCCCTCTCTGGAAGGGCTCGGGTGTACTCGCTGCTTTCTCGCTCCATGTCCTATTGTTTACGGTGAGAAGGCAGACTCAGAGGGCAGAACAAACACCTAGCTGTGGGAGTGTCACCCACCTGGGGGAGGGGCTACTGCCCTTTGTGATGTCATGAAGGGAAAATCTCCAAACAGCCTGTTTGAGCGACACATTTTGTGAAAAGTGGAGCAGGCAGAAGACGGACTTTTCTCATTGTTGGGGGGTTTGGAGACAGACTAGAGACACATGGAAACGTGGTGAAGAGTTATCTGCGTAATAACTTGAACTTTCTCGGGTCACATCTGAGAAACAGATCAGTGTTGATTTAGACGATTTCATTTAACAAAATAGAAATGTATTAAAAAAATTCTGGGATTTCATGTCTTCTTCTTCCACTCTGTACAGAAGGCAGATCTGGAATCTGTTGGCCAAATTTCCTTTCCGCCCACAACGGCGCTCCATTAATGATGTATCATGAGAACCAGAACTACAACGCAATCAAAGGCCTGATGACGGTGGAGGGTGAGTTCGGTCTCGGAGCTGTGAGGAAGAGGAAGAACGTTTTTTTCTTTAAAACAAAACCGTCACTTTATTTCTCTCGTTTTCGTTTTTCTAGATACGACATTCGTCAATTTCCAAAGCGTCTGCTCGGGCGAGGCAAACATCATGTTCATGACCAACCCGGAGAACGAGGACCTGCATCACCCCGTGCACGTTTCACGAGCAACCATGGTGGACAGCTCAGAGGACTACAAGGTCTTCATCCACAGGGCTTCTTTATCGTAAGTCGCTGTCGACCAAATGACACATTTTTAAGAAGAGCGTTGACAAGTTTTATACATTTTACTAACCTGAAACTATTTTTTAATTCTCTGAAAAATCATGTGCTGCCACTGTTGTACTCTGCTGAATTAGCCACGAGGCGTCAATGTCAAAATAGAACTGAAAATAACTCAAGAAAACAACTGAACTAAATTTAATTTGATCTCTTCTGCGTCGGGCTTCACTCTTCTTCTTTCCTCTTAAATTAAAGTTTTACCCCTAAAATTTAAAAAAAAAAAGTTACTCTCAGATGTGGATTACGTTTTGTTTTTTTGTGCTTCAGAAAGATCAACCCGTCAGACTGCGTGGACATGGACTGTGACGGCAAGAAGAAGACCATGTTGAAGGACTTGGACGGCTCGTTCCTGGGATCAGTGGGAACGGTACTGCCCCAGTCTGAGTTCCAGTGGGGGGGTGATCCCAGGAGGGGGCTGGGCGACTACCGTCTCCCAACGGTCATGATCACCAAGAAAGACGGCAGCCCCATCCCCGTGGACCAGATCGCTCCAAACAAAGGTGAGACGGAGAGAAGTCATTCATCAGTGGACCTAATCATCTAATCAATACAAATACACCAGTCTACATGCAGGCGTTTTATTAATCCATGCTTCATGAGGACCAGGAGGTTTAACTGGTTTTCTTGTGCTCTTTGTTTTTGTCATCAGGTATCATGAGGGAGAACTGCACATACGTGAGTTCCTGGCAGAGCTACAAGTGTTTCGGGCTGAACTACAGGATGCTGGTGATCGAGAGTCTCGACCCCGACACGGAGACGAGGCGTCTGTCACCTGTGGCCGTGCTCGGAGACGGCTTTGTGGATCTGGTTAATGGTATTCCTGTTGTTCTAACGCATTTCAAATTTAAGAAAAAAAACATCCGTCGCCACATTTTAATACACCATGTAAAAAAAAAAAAAGGGAGGGGGTCTTTAACGTTGTGTTTCTTCGCTCTCAGGTCCTCAGGATCACGGCTGGTGTGCGGGCTACACCTGCCAGCTCAGAGTGTCGCTGTTCCACAGCATCATTGCCACCGGTCACTCCTTTGAGGTCTTCTTCAGCAGCACCAGTCCTCAGAAACTTCGCCTCATGATGCTGAACGCCGCTCCATCCGAGGTCAGTGTAGAACCTTTAAAGACTCGACTGTAGCTTTAAACGCTCAGGAAATGTAAACGTCGTGTGTTCTTTGTTTTTCTCGCGCAGAGCGTGTTGGTGTCGGTGTTCTTCTCAAAGCCGCAGCGGATGGACGTGTACTTAGACAACAACTTAATCGCTCCGACTAACGCGAGGTGGAACGACGACAGAACAGACTACGAGCTGGAGAAGCCGCTCCATGCAGGTGCTGAAGCATGACGAGCGACACGTGACACGAACCGACCAAAGACACAGACGTGTTTATCGTTGATAGAAGTCTTTTGAAATCTGATGGTCAAAGTGATAATTCTTTAATCCCTCCAGGTCAATACGTCCCTCAACTGAACGCCACCAAGGGGACCAACTTCTTTGACCGAGACAACCAGATGGTTCAGGTCCTTCTGAGAGGTTCCGATCCCGCCGAAATACGAACCTCTCCGATTCTCTTCCTCTCCTTCGATCTGCCCACCATGACAGAGGACGAGTTCTTCGGGGAAAACCTGGTGCGGAACCTCGCCGCCTTCCTCAAAATTCCCCCGAATATGATCCGGGTCACCAACGTCATCCGGGAGGACGGGAGCGCGAGACGCAGGAAGAGATCTACGGGTCTGAAGGTGGAGGTGGAGATCAAGAAACCTCCGGTCCAGCAGAGAGACAACAGCACCAATGGTGAGTCGGAGAGGAAGGTGCTGACCTCCCGGGTCAGATTCATCTTTCTAACATCCAGACATGTAACATGCTCTGTTCTGGTCTCAGATGATGAAGACTTCACCCTGTTGAGGACCATAGCCGATGATCTCGGTCAGGCCGCCGTGTCCGGGAACCTCAGCACGTCCATCGGCTTCAACGTGTCTTCCATGGGCGTCATCGCGCCTCCTCCTGCGTCATCAGACCCAAGCTGGAAGAAGGTGAACATCAAGAGCTCATGTAAATCACGTGTGCACACACACACACCCCGTGTTGTTCGCTCCGTGAACGTCTTCTTTTTTTTAAACTTCAGGAAACTGCCGAAAACGAGACGAGGGGCGAGGCAGAAGTGAGCTACGTGTCGAGCGTGTCCAAGCTGCTGCTGATCCTGGAGCCGATGGCCGGGCAACACGTGGGTCCTCTGCTGCAGCAGCCGGCTCTGATGGCCGTGGATGAGCAGGTGACGCAAAACAGACGGATTACACGTCAAAGCTGAGACAGGAAACAGGAAGTAATCCTCCGTGTGTAAACACTGATCTGTGTCGTCGTCTGCAGGATAACTGTGTCTCGGTGGGGGTGACGACGCTCGCTGTAACGGCCACCCTGAAGGACTCCAGTGGAAACCCCACGGAAGGATTAGAGGGAAACGCCACCATGCTGTTCGACAACTGCTGGGCAAACTTCACCGACCTGTCTCTCGTCAACGGCGGTACGTTTTCATCCCAACACTTCAATCAATTATTCAGTTTCAGAGAAGGTTTTTTTAATTCTCTTTGAGTCGCCACGCTAACCGCCGCTCCCTCGCCCTGCAGGGGAGAACCTCACCATGGTCTTCACGCTGAAGGAATGGAGCTCAAAGTCGCGCTCCTTCAGCGTGAGAGACGCTCCGACCACCACCGCTGCCACCACCCTGTCCACCACCACGAGCCCCGGCACACCGGAGGCCACCACAGAGGACGACAGCATCTTCAGCTCCAGCAGCACGCTGGCAGCCAGCAGCGCCTGCGTCATCAGCGTCATCTACAACGTCGCCTGCTGCTCTTCAGGTTTCGGCTGTTAGACGTCTGTTATGAAGGAAAACTTATCTTCACTTTACCACGAGAAAGTCTGCTAAATACAAAGACGTAATCTTTAATATATACATATATGGCACAAAGGGGGGTTTTCTTCTTCTTCTTTCACTTTAACTCGTTGAGCGGTGGGTTTCTGTTAAACACAGAAAAACCTTGAATGTGAACCAAAATGGTGACCTCTGAAGGAAGACAAACTGAAGCACCTTCCCGCCTCACTTTGTCTCTTTATGTTCGCTGCTTGTGTGTGTGTGTGTGTGTGTGTGTGTGTGTAAGTGTGTGTGTGCGAGCACACGCAGCGGGTGAATCCATTAAATCAGCTGCTGCTGATTTTACATCTGTATCATGAAGGAACGTTATTTTTGTCTCTTTTCAATAAATTCTATTTTTCAGTGATAATAACCTGCATTGTGTCCTGCTCTTATTTCTTTAATCAATAAAGCACTTTAAGAAAAAAGAAAAAAAAAAAAGTTTACAAAGAAAGTACAAGAGACAAGACAACGATTTAATCATTCAAAATAAAATAGTGAATTAAAGAGATTTAAAAGTTATTCAAAGTTTCAGTATTAAGGGTATTATCATTGACTGTATGTATGTTTTATTAAATCTATAGTCCAGAGTTAAGGCTCTGTCCGTGGTGCTGAAGAAAGCTGATTGGCGACATGTGCACGCGCTTGTTTTTGCGCCGGTGCGTCACTAGATGGCGCTAAACTCCGCATGAATTCCCAAATCCAGACTTCACTCTGCACTCTCGACTGCTTTGATAAGGTGTAAGGTAAATGTTCGAGAAGACAGCAGCTGATGAAATGATGATGAAAAAGTAGGACATGAATGGAAACGTTTCATGAATGGGAGTTTCTGCGCAAGTCGTCGAGCGTCTTTTCAGCGCACATCTGGCCCTCAGGGAGGGAGGAGCGGGCCGACAGAGGAACAATTAGTTTTACAGCCTTAATTTGCGCCCTCCATTTACCCCCTTGCGATAACAGTACAATGTGGGCGTGTTCTCGCCCCCTCTTTTTAAAAGTTTGCACCGCCTGTCCCTCCGAGCTGTGCGCACTTTGCGGAGCGGCCACTTGCTGCCGAGTGGATGCCGAGTTCAGCTCCGCTTTTGCCCGTGGTCCCCCCCCTCCCCATCCGCCCATAGCTCAGGCTCCGGCTCTGATTCAGGACGAGACCAGAGGATGGATATCCATCACTTGACTCTTCTCTGCGGGGCTCTTGTGTTTGTCTGGGAAATCCCCTGTTTTCAGACTCTCGCTATTTTCCCTCCAGCTGTGCCGAAGAGCAGCAAGGTGACGCGGATTTTTGACGGACAGGAAGCGACGAAATACTTCAAGGAGATTTATGCGCCACCATTTATCGACAGAAACAATAAAGCAACAACATCCAAGGACTCTGTTGAGCCTCATGACTACATGTTGTCCATTTACAAAACCTTCTCAACAGCAGAGAGACTGGGACTCAACGCCAGCTTCTTTCGCTCCTCAAAGGCTGCAAACACTATTGCAAGTTTTGTGGACATTGGACAAGGTATGAATAACTGAGGCTGTGTGTGTGTGTGTGTGTGTGTGTGTGTGGTGTTCAGGTATGTTTCATTGAACGCATCCATGACTCATATTTTCTCCCCCTATAGATTAATGTCCTGCAGACAACAGTGAGATTCCACATTTCTGCGGTATGCACATCATCTCCGTGAGAATGCATTTGACCCTCCTGTTTTAATGTCTTCCACAGATGACCTCCCACTTTCCCCTCTGAGGAGGCAGCAGTATCTGTTCGACGTCTCAACCCTCTCCAGAAAAGCGGAGGTGCTCGGGGCCGAGCTCAGGATTTACACCAAAGTGTCTGGGAATTTCAGGATATCGGAAACAGAACCTGTCGAGGTCCAGCTTCTCTCCTGCCACGACCACCAGCTGCTCGACTCCAAAACGCTGGACCTGCAGGATTCCCTCAGGCCCAGGTGGGAGGTTTTGGACGTGTGGGAAATATTCAAAGAGCAGCGGCACCTGAGCCAAGGGAAGCACTTCTGCCTGGAGCTCAGGGCCATGCTGGACAACCCGGAGAGGGAGCTGGATCTGCAGCTTCTTGGCATGCATCGGCACGCCAGGCCCCAACAAAAGAAAGCCATCTTAGTGGTGTTCACCAGGTCCAGGAAGAGGCAGACCCTCTTCAGTGAGAGGAGGGAGGGGAGGGTGTTATTGGGGCTGGAACGGAAAGCCAAAGAGAGGGGCCCCGGAGCCAAAACCAGCAGGAGAAGGAGAACTGCTGCATCCAAAACCCGTCACGGTAAAAGACATGGCAAAAAGTCCAAATCCAGGTGCAGCAAGAAGCCGCTGCATGTGAACTTCAGAGATCTGGGCTGGGACGACTGGATCATCGCCCCGCTGGATTATGAGGCGTACCACTGCGAGGGGGTGTGTGACTTCCCCCTCCGCTCCCACCTGGAGCCCACCAACCACGCCATCATTCAGACTCTGATGAATTCGATGAACCCCAGCAACATGCCGCCCAGCTGCTGCGCACCGTCCAAACTCAGCCCCATCAGCATCCTCTACATCGACTCAGGGAACAACGTGGTGTACAAACAGTACGAGGACATGGTGGTCGAGTCCTGTGGCTGCAGGTAGTCCAGCGACTTCACACGAGTCAAACAGCTTCACAGTCTGAGGAAAAAAGGCTTTCAAAGCGTACCCAAGCAATACTAAAACATGATTTATACCTTTCAACACTTTATCATGTTTGTCATGTAGGATTTCTGCCTGTCACCGTCACAGCTCGTGAATATTTTAAAAGACATAAAGTATGCATAGAAAACTCCAGATCAGCCAAATGTTCACATTTATATAAATGATCAGCTTTTTTTTACCAACATGAGTGAAAACACAACAAATGCAAAAATCAATTTGCTGAAAACTTAAAATAATCAAACTCTCTTCAAATTCAGTTTAAGCGATTCTTAAAGGAGAAAAAAAATTCAAAATGATGTAAAGAAGATATTTGAGGTCGTCATCTTGATTCCTGTTTCTAAGGATCAAACTTTCTCACTAGGGATCAATGAGAGTCAATATGTTTTTTATTTAAACCCTTTTATTTAATTACACCTGTGTGCCCTGTTTTCTTACCTTCTCTAAAAGTTATACTTTATTTATTTATTTTTTTTTAACTATTTTTAGACGTCAGACTGAAAACTTTTCCACTAATAAAAGAGGCAGGTTTCATCTCCAGACAGCCGCTATGACTCAGGGAACGTGAAGAGTGAAGCATCAGTCCTCCTTTCTCACCGTCACCAACGCGTCTTTTATTACCATCTTCTTTTTTTTTTCCTCCTCGCTGATAAGGAACTTAATTTTGTCTGTAATGCACTGATGTTCAAAAAGGTACCATGTGTAAATATTTGAAACGGAAGTAATAATTTATGTTCCTCTGTGAATAAGTTATTTTTTTTTTATTGTCGGCTTCGTTCCGTTGCAGCTTCCAGACGACGTGAGTCACACATCTGGATGTTCAGGTTCAAACAAACACATGTGGGAAACGTTTCTGTCCGCAGACTGAAACATCGAAGTACCGTCAGTGTTTTTGTTGTTTCTATCACTAGAAGATCATTTTTAACCTCGAGGCAACAGAAGTGCTGATAGTCGCGTTTGTCGCACATTTTATACATCTTATATTGTGTTTTCTTTTATTTACTGGAATCTGAGAATAATATATTATACTGCTGAATACGATGAAGGAAACATTCAGTGTCCCGCCTCCTTGTTTATATATATTATTATAAGACCTTCTTATTTTCTCTCCAGCATCAAACGATGTGACGTAAACTTATACTGCAGAAAAATAAGGTGACAAAAATTGATCTGTTAAATTGTTTAACCAAATGAATCTATTCTTATAAACGTATATGTGTAAGTGAACACATTAAAATGTGCTCTTATTCAAGTGTGGAATCATTTGACCTTTTTTGTTCTTCTTATTAATCCACCGCTGCTGATATACGAGTTTATTAAGACTTGTTCGCACGCGCACATGTGAAGGGCCTTAATTACTGATTGGATGCACCTGTGGAAGGTAACCACGTGTACAGGAAGTCAACAGGCGTGTCTCACTTATTGAACTGGCTGCATAAATACTTTCTGTCTGTTCAATGAGGAGTCTTTGTTGTACACCTTAGGAACTCTCTTTAGGGCTAAGAAGCTTTGTGAATACCTTTCATCTGTAACAAGGATATGCTCTTAACTTAAAGTAGAAATTCTTAGAAAATGTCACGATTCTCAGAATTTTCTCAGTAAGGAGGCTTTGTGAATACGGTGTGTGTGTGTGTGTGTGTGTGTGTGTGTGAACGAACTACGCCGACTGTTCAAGCGGATGTCACGTGGCGGACCTGATCGTGTGACGCCATCATGCCAAAAAAAAGTATTTTGCCATAAACTTACATTGGAAATTAAACATCAACAATAAACAAATAAACGTTTTAAATTTTTATTTTTTTATTTATTCATTTTGGAGGGGGGGGTATCATCTTCTATACACCAAACACCGTGTATGAATATAGTAGCCGATACTGTATGAAGCTTCTCATTATTTCACCTCATTACAGCCTGATAACACGTTGCCAAGAGAGTTGTCAATCTTGTAAATTGCTTCACATCGAATGTTTAGAATTAGAAAATTATCAGTTTAGCAGATTGCAAGAAATCTGTAACTTTCTGAAAGTGTGGCTCAAAATGTAGTTTCCTACTTTTAAGCCTGTTTAAACTGACGTGTATTATCAGACGGGCTTTTAGTGCTTTCATTGAGAGAACAGGAAGAAGAAAAGGAACCACTAAGACAACCAGGGAACATAAACGTGCTTTTAGTTTCAGTCTTTTGTTGTCGGTGTTGTGCAGCAGGGAAAGCATCACTACACCTGCTGTAGGTCAGTGTAAACACGGCGTCAGACACCTGAGCAGGGTGAAAACAGGGTCAGCAGACTGCCATCTTCTCTGGGTGGCCTGTGTTTCTGTGTGTGTTGGAGGTCGTGAAGGGTGGCGGGGTCCAACATGTGACAAACAAATTGGTGGGCAGATGTAGTGACGGACACCGACCCCCCCCCCCCCCCCCCCCCCTCCTCCGCTCCGTTGGTCTAGAGCCACATTGGATCCTCCAGCTCTCAGACAAAGGCAGGGTAGGATCTCAACATCTGATTAAGCCTGCCTTTTCCTCACTGGGGTCAAAGCTCAAGTGGGCCATTGTCTCTGAGGGCTGTGGACATTAAACAACGTACACGTCCCCCCCCCCCACTTCTTAGAAAAAAGGGGACTGCAATCAAGCAAGTGAGGGAGGGGAGGGGAGGGGAAGGAATGTGTGTGATGCTCTCTGCAGGCCTCACTGTCACTCCCCAAACAACAAGGTGAGATATAAAAAAGGGGTGGTGAGTTCGAGGCAGCTGCTCTGAACAGCCAGCCGAGGACAAAAGACTGCTATGTGCCGTCTCTATAGCGGCGCACGGAGGCGTTTCTGCGCTGTGTCTCCCTGTGGCAGATTTGCTGTGAGATGGAGAAGAATATTTGCAGGGGAAACAAAAGCAGGGTGTAAATCCAGCAGTTGTTATCACAGAGGAGGGGATAGGAAGGAAGGGGGGGGTTGTTTTGTTTTGTTTTTAAATGTTTCACACAGAAAGTAACGAAGGGTCAAGAACGACTAATAAAGAAAGGTCACATTTTCAATAAATCTCAGCAAACGACTCAACAACTAAAGCCAAAAAAACTTTCCACGATGGAATCCCGACACCTGTCTTTTCTGTTTGCTTTTCGTCGAGGGGCAAAAGTCTTGTCATCTTGACCTCTGTGTTTGCTCGGTTAAACGCCGCCTGTTAGAGGCTCCAGAGCGGGGATGCTCCGTGTGCAGTCAGATGGCAGCAGGCTCAAAGAAACCTGTGACGGACACGAGAGGGAAGTGACTCGTTACGCTTGTTTGCAGGGTAAACTTTAGCGACTGATTCGCAGGACTGTCAGGGTTAAAGACGTCTGAATTGTTTTTGGTTAACACCGCCGGATGTGTCATCTTTCTCCCTAAGAATGAAATCTACAAGAGGTGAAACTTTCAAATCTTTGCATGCCGTTAAAAAGAACGAGTGTAAAGCTGGAGATTTAAAAATGTTGATATTTGGGTGGTGGTTTGTACGGCCCCTTCAACCTGCCACACTCACATTCACACCTGCGAGCAGTTTAGAGTCATTAATTAACCTAACGAGTGTCTTTGGACTGAGGGATGGAGCTGGAGTAAACTTACTTTTCCCTGTTGGTAAGTTACTATCTGTAGCGTTGGTCATCGAGTCTTTCTCTGCAGATTATTGTTTACAAAAACAAAATATGTCCATTTGTCGAGACAGGCTACAAGAAGTGTCCCTCATAGTCTGAGTAAACGGAGAAGGTGAATTAAAATGAGTCAAACTGGTTTGCATCATCAACTCCTCCCTCCCGTTCTCCCTTGGTTCACAAAGCACGGCTAATGTAGCGGGCTAACTAGCAAACATAACGTCGCACGGTTGCATTATTTCAAAGACGATCAGAATTTAAAAAAAAAAAAAAAAAAAACATTTTTAATGCAACCTATTTGATTGAGTTGAAACAAAATACTTGTATTTAAAAAAAATTCAGCCGCTATCTAATTGGCTATAAGCGCTGAACTGCGGCGAAGGTTCGGTCTTGAAGGACGCACTCGATGGATCCTTTGTGGCTTTGGGAAAAAAAAGAAGGATGCATTTTTTTTTTTTAAAGCTAAATTTGAAGGACACTTCAAAAATGGGTCGGGCTTGTTGCACAGGGTTGATTCATGAAATGTGTCCTTTGAAGGATGCAGCAACCAAGCCGGAGTTATAAGGGTGTCCGATGTAATAGCTAGCGGTTGCAGTTAGCAATAAGGAAAATCTGTCCAAGACTTTCTTTGATTAGATGGAAAATGTTCCCAATCTGAATGGATTGCAATCTTCTTGTAAGCAGATGTGTCTCTCTTGTCCTTGATTAAAGCTAAACTGTTGTAAGATTCCTGCTGATCGGTTTCCAGGTTTCATTTGTCACGACTGATCTCAGAAAAAACCCCAAACACATGACTCGGGAGACAAAGGGCAGTTTGGAAGACCGTTTATTACAAGCGACGTCGGTACACAAACATCCCAAAACTCCAGAATAAGAGGCTAAAGTGTCGGTCACAGGTCAGATCAAACAGGACGCTGACACGAGGTACAAGACGAACTGGCACAGAGTGAGGGGACACACACAGAGATAAAATACTGGAGGGAGGTGGACACAGGTGAGACACATCAGTTAATCAGTCCTGAAACGAGACACAGGATAAGTGCCCAAAGTAAAACACAAACAGAAGACATGAAACATGAGGACAACAGATGAAAATGTTATATTTAACACAGAGTTGTGACAGTTTTGCAGACTGCATTCCCTCGATGTCTTCTCTCCACATGGACTGCATACAGCGTGCTCTATCAGCCGTTGGCTGGTACGGGTTCAACGAGTATAATGTGCACGACTCCCCAAGTTGTAACTTAGGACAACGAGTTTCATTTCAAGGTAGTTTACGACTGAGCAGTGATAAGCATCGGGAATAAAACCAACTTTAACATCGGCAGTAATCTCCCTGTATTCATCTGGTGAAAATCTGCAAACGACGTTCAGAGAGAGGGGTTAACCAAAGTGAGAGGAAAGTCAATCAGAGGAGGAGAGAACGTAGCATGGTGGCAGGGAAATGAGGCCGTGTGTGTCGGCTCCTTGTTCCTGCAGCAGAGCCCCATCGCTCAGACCTTTTTTGGCAGCAGAACAAACCGGGCAGAGTTACTTTCCTAGCGGTTGTTTCCCCTCTTCTTCTCTCCGCGGCTTTTTTTTTTTTTTTTACTGTCACACAGGGATCTAAATGATGAGGACACGCAGAGCATGCAGATGTTTGCAATATCTCTAATATGAACTCTCTCGTGCGGACGCACCTGGCTCTGATTTGTCTGAGATAGAGCATGTAGCGTGTGCACTTGACATCAGTTTTTATGTGTGCAGAAAGATACTTAAAGGAAACAGAGAAGAGGAGGAGGAGGAGGAGGAGGAGGAGGGTGCGGGGTTTGTAAGTAAAAACAGAGCAGCTGTCGCTCACACGGCCTACACAGAATGATAATCAGGGTCCCGGCTGCTTTTGTACACGAGCAGCTTTGGTTTTGGGTGACAGCGCTGCTAGTGTTGTTTTACAGTCAGTCTGCAGTTGGAAATAAAAACCAGACGAGGTGAGCGCTGCAGCCAGAATCAGTCCCGCCGGTAATTAAAAGTGCCTGCCGAGAGCTCTTTACTACACGCAGCCAGATCACACTGATCATCACCGGCTGATCACATCAAAAGGAAATGACACAGAACACAAGGCGGCCCATTAGTGACTGGATTTCAGCAACAAGATCACAGGCGCTCATTGGGTGGTTAATTACCAACAGATTGTCTGTTATTTTTTCTCCTGTCTGCTCAAAGAGAGACACTAAAAACATTTATTCTACTCCAGTGGGTAAAAAAAACAAACATAAAGGGGGGCGTTTTGAATCCATAATGATCTGAAATGATGCGGTACGAAATCTCATGTTGGTTCTGTTATTTTTTTCATTAGTTTTGATTCAACTGAAGCTTCGTTTCATGGCTTTTATCAAACAGTGACCCCTGTGGCCACAGGTGGTAATAACAGAAAAAAAAGATTAAAAAAAAAAGTCCTCCTTTAATAAAAGTGTTTCCGCAAAGAGGGGTTTATTGAGAACTTTAACTCTTAGCTTTCTTGTTTGTTTTTTTCTTGTTGAAAAGCGACGGACATGTGGAAGTGCAGAAATGTAACCCTATTAAGTCCTGCACTAAAATGTCTATTTGTAAAGCAGATTTTTTTTTTTTTTAAGTCTGATACCTAAAAAAAGTTGATCTTGATGAAACTTGAAAAAAACCCTGTACTTTTTTTTTTTTTTTATGTAAACACAGCTCTGACAACAACACAGCAGGACTCGAGCTTCACACTCGTTGCAGACAGTCAGGACTCACAGAGACATTTACACAGGATAGACTTGATATGTAAAATTCTTCCTTTAATAAAATAATTGTGTCCGAAAGTCTATGAGGTGCTTTTTAAACAGATAATGTCCAAAGAAACGGCACCTTTTTTTAATTAAAACATTTTGTTAAAAAACAGAATAAGTTTGTGATAATCGACGGAGTCGCCTCTGTGGTGGGTCTTTAGGCGAGACCAGTCGAGAACCAGTGGTCTACTGGTCAGCACACAGAAAGAACTCACAGACAGTCTAACAAACGAGAAGGACACATTTGTAATTTGGAGTTAGCTAATTTAACTCTTCTTCGGTCTAAATCTCAGACATGAACACCTTGTAAAATTAGCTACAGGTGCAACCAGCAGGACAACACACACTTTAAAAAACCCCCACACACACACTCGCGATCCTCACTGTGATTTATTCCCCTCAGAGAAACGTGGGGGCGTTTGGGCAGACAGGGTGGAGGCGGGGGAGGCCAAGTCTTTGGGTCAATAAAAATCAAAAAAGCAGTTATTGACTTTGAAGCCCTTTGCCGTTTGAGGGAAACCCAAAACCGGGCCGATTGTGGTGAGTGGCGGCGTTTGAGTCCGGAGAGGAAATGCGGTGTGACACTAACAGGCCGGAGGAGGAAGTGTTGATGGACTGAATTAAACAAGCAGGGGGGGAGGAGGGGGGGTTTGTGGGGGCATGACACTAATGTTTTCCATTGACAGGACGGAAAAGCCCTGCTGCTATGCCACACACACACACACACACACACACACACACGCACTCATAAATTCATGCATTTATTCACAAGGAGCCGGCTGCAGCAGCGGGGACACTTTCCCATGCATACTCTAAGAAAAACATACACAAACATTCAGTTTGAACCGAAGTTTAAAGAATGAGTGAAGGCTGAACGATCGCTCCAATCAACATTCACCTTCAAAATCTCCCAAAGCAGTTCGATTAAAGTCCTAAAATGTCCATCATCCACTTTGAGAGAAAGAAAACAACAAACATGGTCCAGGCTACTGTGACACAGACGTACACAAGCTGTCTGTTTCCAATTACAGCTTTTCAAGCAGCTTGAGGAAACGTGCGGTAACTTCAAGAGGAAATATTTTACATGTCAGGGATGTTATAGAGGAGCATTGTACTTTGTAAAAACTGCTGGATCTGGATTGTATCTGTGTGCAGAAAAATGCATCGCTAAGGAGAAACACAGAGTGCATATGAACGAGGACGGGGGGAACCTGAGCAGACGCACGGCCACCTCACAATGAAGATTTTCATTTGACACCTTTTTGCACTATTTGTGCGCTTATACAGATTTTTAGGGTTTGAAAAGAATGATGAGAAGTCCAGACGAGCTCTTTATGCATCAAAAACCACAGACTGTAAATACGACTGGACGAAGCCTGGAGGGGTTTTGGAGCCGCATGAATGGCGGTCGCCACGCTGGAAATGCCGTCAAGCTTTCAGTCAAGTTAACGACGGGCCGAGAGCTGCAGGCTTCTGACGAACCATCACATCGAGTCATCTCCGCATCTCTTAATGTGAATAAAGCTCATCAGAATGCACGAGAAAAACTTTAACCCTTTGTGTCTCAAGCGGACACTCGAGGAGCTGCAGGATTTGTTAATCCAAAAAGTTCAATATACATATTTTGCGACAAAAGTTAAAAAAACTGAAAAGCCTCTTCCACCGCCAAGTCATCAGACTCGTACATAAATAAAAAAATAATTACGTATTATTGCCCTATTCCATTCCTGGTTCCTATAACCAGGCCTGAAGAATTCCTAAACTGGTCAAACTGGTTTCAGGGTGACCATAGATGAATCATTACACCGGCTCGACTGTAGGCTTGGTTTAAGATCCGGGGAGGACGGCAGCGTCCGAGTGGAAACTTTTGCAATTTCACAACATTGTTTTCATCATTGAACATGAATTATGATCTTTACATGCTGTGATTAGTTTGACCCTGATGAGGTCGAAAACCAAGACAAATGATTCTGTATCCTTTCCGTCCTTGAATGAGACGCTGCTGTATGTTGATGAATGAACACTAACAGGTGAGTTACAGCAGGCGCTCTGATCCTCTCTGTGATGTTTCCTAAACGTTCGTTAGTTGAATCATTTTTCCTCCGCTCAGCTTTTATCAGTGTGAGCGCGCTGATGAAAGCGCTGTTTTGATCTGTAAGCCACCTTTCAGATCAGGATTTGGAGGCACATGGCATGGGAGAGGTCAGCGTTCGTATTAACAACAAGTCAGACGGACCTCCCAGCACGCATGCATTCATCTCATGAAGCAGGTCCTGGACTCTCCAGGTCTCCTTGATAAGGCTGTCAATCAGTCTGTGCATTTCTGCAGGTCGGCCTGGAAGCAGCAGACGCAGCTTCTCTGAGACGACCGGGAGTTAAACTGTTGAACTTCTCCTGTGAAATAAATCGAGGATTTGTTGTTCCTCTTTTGAATTAACTGGATTAAACCGAACTTTGATCAGTTTTTTTAAGGATGTAATTTCTTGTTGTCAAATCTCCATTAATCCCTCCCAACTGTCAGCTTTTATCACATCCCGCCGCAAAAACATTTGACCAGAGTGGATTTGAAGCGTGGCCTCAGTCACACGCTGAGAATCTGCAGCCAGAAACGTAACGTGCCGAGGTGTTGGGAGTCATTCTTGTGACTGTGCCATCCTGAAGACTTTTGAAACGTCTGTGAGTCAGGCTGATAAAGTCGTTCACATATGCACCTCGCCCTCAACACTTTGGGCCAATCAGGGCCCGATCAGCTGCTCCCGACTACTCGATTGATTTTCTTACATCTTGAACTTTCGGTCATAGATCTGCACACACGAGGTCAGTAAATAAGAGGCATCTTTTCTCGTAGAAAATTCTCCGATAAGACGGTTTTAAATCTTTGAAACAAACTTGAATCCCTGCACACGCCTTGTCAGCGTCACAAAAAGTGATTTTATTTCCTCAAAATGGGCTTGAATTCATTAAAAAAACGTGACTTCTTTTTCTAGTAAAATGTGTTTGTGCTGCAGGTTGAAGCGAATGATCGCCGCCCCCCCCCTCGACGGGGTCAGAGCGATGTGGTGGCAGTGACCTCGGCTCCCCTCCTTCACCTTTAGGTGTTGATTGCTTTAAGAACCCTAAATCTAGATTGAGGGCTTTTCCCATGGAGATTAGACGATCTGGCTTAAAGCGGTTTCAACAGGTCGCTTGTGAGGGGTCAAAGGTCAATTACATAGTAGTGCCTAATGGTAGCAAATAACGTCAATCACCTTAAACGGACCAACGGCGAGACTTGTGCCTGACTTTGGGCTGGAATGTGGAGAATCCAGAGGTTAAGCTGGTGGTGGTATGGAGTGGCTGACTGGACACACACACACACACACACACACACACACACACACACACACACACTGGTCAAACTCACTCATCGTAAACTCCTTTTCGAGGTGATCAATCTTAGAGTGACCTGATTCAGTCTGAACATCAACACGTATCCAACAACTGTGGAGACGACGTGATCAACTACAAACCGATCAACTCTGCGTCACAGACAGAAGTCCTGCATTTAGAAGTTTAGATAACTACCCCCCCCCCCCCCCCACACACACACACACACACACACACACACACACACACAAATGATGTAAGCGCTTCGACCAGCAACATTGATTTTCTTCCCTGAAGTTCACATGAAGGTTTCTTCTGCCCTTCGAAATTAAACTTCATGATTTGTTAGCGCCGCCTCAGACTGACTCGGTAATTAATGACTTAGCCTGAGGCGCGCAAACAAATGACGATGCTGCGTTACCACAGCAACGGCGATGACTCACACGCACAGCCAGCCCTCACCTGGTCTCATGCGCGGCCCGTGCCAAACGTAGCTTCGCCATTGTGCACATGTTCATGTCGTAACCAAACACGGACAAAAGATGAGTTTGTCTGGTTTTGGCAGTTCGGATCAGAAAAGAGTTTTATTTTAAATATAAATGTAAGTTAGGTCTGTCAATCATGTGTACTATTTAATGTACTTTACTTACACATTAAACGAAGAATTACATGACGAGGTCACAGCTTAAAAATTAACGGAGACATCGGTCTTAAAAGCTGCTCTCGTAGATGACTCAGTCATTTTTAGGAAAAAACTGGGAAGGAAAATCTCCTAAAGCCCAAAATCTCACTGCACGAATGAGGTTTCAATCCTTAAATTTGATACCAATTCAAGTGTAAAATCCTTACAAGCTGACCCTACACCCTTATAACATGATGCATCATAAGCTACTTATAAGACAGGGGCCTATAGTTGCACATGTTTGGCCTAAACTGAAAGCTCATTCAGTTTTACATTTTGCTTAATATCCATCAAACATATTTGCAGTATC
Organism: Symphodus melops; assembly: GCF_947650265.1. Taxonomy (NCBI): domain Eukaryota; kingdom Metazoa; phylum Chordata; class Actinopteri; order Labriformes; family Labridae; genus Symphodus; species Symphodus melops. The sequence continues at coordinate 21,087,594 of NC_136708.1, forward strand.
ATGTTGCTGCAGTCTGCTGCATGCATGTACAGTATAGCACCCTGTAATGTTGCCCCGTGTGCCACACACAGAGTTTGTGTGTATGTGCCGGGTTTGTTTCCATGCCTCCCTCGCTCTGAAGAACTCTTCCACAGTGAACAGCACACTGCAATCAGGCTCCGTTTATGGCAGCCAATCTGCCATTCACCAGACACCAAGATTGATGACGCCTGTCCCGACTGGCACTCAGAGCGAGACGCCGCCGTCCGACATGCACCGCACACTCATAAAACCTCGGTCCGTGTGTTCGGGGACAAACAAGGAAATGTGTCCATAAATTCTCACTTGTTTGAGAAATTCGAAGAAGTCTGAATCTCAGTGATTAAACAGCTGGAAACTTCTCTACATCCTGGTATCCTTCAGTCATTTTGCCCTTTTGACCTTCTGACCAGACTCCTTACACTAACTAGACTCAGTGTATTCTCCCATGAATGCAGCGTTAACCACCGCAGGCTCCCATTGACACTCAAACGGAAGTATTTTTACGGCCTCCAAGCACCAGTGAACAAGTTTAAAGCAGCTTAATTGCAGCGTTGACCTGATTGGCAGCTCCATGAATGTGTCTTAGTGGGGAAGAGGCCACAGACTGTTAACTGCAGCGAGGTGCTAACAAGAAAGACGGTTAATGAGCTAAACGCTGCACCGCCAGGACAGCTTTCAAGATGGCGTACGTTTCTTATGAACGAGGTTTATGAGAGACATAGTACGGAGGCCCGGAGGAGCAAAAAAATATCAAAACTTATAATCAACAGTTTGTCAAATTTGAAAAGGAGATGATTTGACCGTTTGTGATTTATTTTATTTATGAATGTTTTTTTTGTTTACACTTCAGGTTACGGTTGTTTTGACTATTTAAAAAAAAAAGAAAAGCTGTGAGCTGTGAAAAAACAAAAGGCTACATTCAAGCCGACTACACGACACGTTAAAAAGACGATGTTCCTCCAAACACACCTGAATCTGATGACCTGAAGCCTTGGCTTTATGCACAAGACTCCGCCCAGTGGTCAGTGTCGGTATTACACTCAAACAGTAATTCACAGCTTTGTGTTGGGTTTGCTGATAAGATCAATAAAAAAATAATAATTATTGGCTTCCTACATTTATACTAAACACTAAGTAGCATACAACTTATTTTGACGAGCTAGCGTAAAGTTAAAGTGAACATTTTTATCAGTTTCAGTGCGGCTAAAATAGTTAGCTTATGAAATAATAAGTTGAGCCGGCCACTAGAGGGAGCTGTTAATCCGCTTCACTTTTATGCTGCTGCTGTTTCGTCCATCTTTTTTATTGATTTTGAGGCTGATTAAATCAGATGTTATCTTTGATTCTTAAATGTTCGTAAGGACGCGTCTGTTGTTTTCTGTCGGTGTAGCTAACTGGCTGCTGATTTGTTTTCACCTGAAATGTCCCTCTAGATTTACAGTATGTTCTTGGTAGTTGTTTTTATCTGTCAGGTAAAGTTATAAAAATGTGTCAAGATTCTTGGTGTTTTATTGACTAACAGACTGCAGAACCAAGCAATAAAACACCATCTCAGTTTGGAGAGTTTTTTTTCACATGTATTTATTTTAATCTAAATCTTCTAGTATCGTACTTCTTCCTCATGACTTTCATTTTGGTGTGTTTGTCGCCATGGAAACTGTAAATCATGAATGATTTCTCATTTTCGTTCCACTCAAGACTCAACAAATGTTTTTCCTTTCGGGGGGCTTTAATATCCCATCTGTGATTTAAAAACAGCAAACCTTTACACAACAAGACCAGGAGATTCAGATGCTTGTCTGGTACAGTAGTGACAGGAAATGAGGTAATGAGGGCCTCTCTGGGGGAGCGCAGCATGGAGAGCGATGCACTGACCCGTAACAACCCAGACAGGTCCACTGAACTTTAGAGGTGAATTGGATCAGGGCCCCCGCTCGGCCACTCAGCCAAAAAACGTCCTGATGAGGGCTTAGCGGCAGCAATGAAAGCAACCTAATGAGTGAGGAGTAATCAACACTATTACCGGGTCCTCTCACAGCTACACGCATGCTTCAGCCCAGCAGGTTTGTAATGTGCTTTACAGCCAAACTACAGGCTGATTCACTGCGAGGGTGACTAATCAGGGGAGGGGAGTATTACTGAATTTAATGGCTTTAGTATAAATCTTTGCCGTTGTGAGGCCAAAGGGGAAAAACCTTCTCTGATTAATAAGCTGAAGTGGATTTTTGCCCGGGTCTTGCACCATCTGGGTCTCTACCTAAACTGATGACCTCACTGCATTTCAGTGGCTGCAGTCCATCCTGCAACATGTCCCTGGAAATCACAGAGCTCGGTGCCAATAGAGCGTCCGCATCCAGAGAGAAACTCCTGCGAGGTCACGGAGAAGTGAGACACGGCTCATAAACTACAGAGACTGTCTCCTTGATGCTGTAATGGTATAAAACCTGAAGTGTTTGTGCTAATAAAGAGGGTTTGACAGGTAGTGAGGGTGAAAACTGTATTTAATATAATGAATGTGATTTTAATTATACATGTATACAAAGTTCACCAGCTCCAAGAAGGAAGAAAATGTATTAACAGACTGCGTGCTGCCTAATTGGAGTTAAGAAGGAATTCAGACTCTTTAAATTAGCAGCAAACTTTTGACTAACAAAGGTGGGCTGTGCTCAGCGGCGTGTCCAGACTTTGGAAATGGGGGGTGGCCCATCCTGGGTCTGATGGCCTGATGTTTGTGGGCATACACAGGTAAATTTGGCAACACAAAAATCTCCTTAGCTAAATTCTCTCGGGACTCAAAAACACACATATTTGTGAAAGTCACAATTTGAAGCACTTTGAGAAGACCGTGAGGACGTTTCACCTCTCCTCTGAAAGGCTTCTGAACTTTCTGGTGGACGGAGCTGGAAACTGAATCCCACTGCAGATCAGTCTGCTAAATAAGTTTAGACCTGAAGAAGCCTTTCAGAGGAGAGAGGTGAAACACCCTCAACATCTTCAACCGGTCCAGTCACCTTTGGATCAAGCTTCAAATTCAACCATGACCTGGATGACTGAGAAGCTGCACAGATACAGAAGTTAAGAACTTAATTATCTGAACTTTTCCTCTGCTCTGAGGGTGACACATATTACTTCTCCCTGTTGTTGTTGTTATGACGCAGGCCTACTTTAGATTAAGCCCCATTTCTTCAAGTGTTACATTTTGTTAGCAGGCAGGTACTGTCGTCTCCGCTCCTCCTGCAACAAACAGAGTTCAAAAGTTTAAACCCGGGCAGGTTCGCTTGTCGGGACGCTTTAAGCAACTTACCGACTTATGGAGCCATAATCCTCTGCGTGTAACTGATTTAATGAACAAAGTAAAAACAGAGGCTTGATCTTCTAATCCCTCAAATACTACAAGCTACTTGAAATACTGGTGTGCTGCTTTTCCTTCCCCTTGATGTTAATCGGGCCTCTAAATCCACCGATTTTAAGATTCGGACTTATCAATCTCGCAGAATAAAACAAAAGCAAACTGTTCGGAGAGGATCTGTCATATATCAGAGTGCATACTTTTAGAAGAGATCTCGGTTAAGTTGTGTGTGTGTGTGTGTGTGTGTGTGTGTGTGTGTGTTAGAGCATGCTGGAGTCTCTGGCATGTGAAAGAGATTGAATTTCATAAGCAGATCAGGTCGTTAATTCACATGTTTATCTGCATGCTGAGCTCTGGACTAAATGTGAGTGATATATTTATGATTCTCTGAGACCTTTCATCGTTCTCCAACTCCTCTTTTTCTCCTCAGATTCACCCCCGAGGTCCTCCCCTTCCTCACACCCCCAACACATCATCCTCCTCCTCATCTTTCATTGCCAAATACCATCCAGTCAAAATAAACCAGATTCTGCTTGTTATCAGTCTGATGCATCACTTCTCATGTTAGCTTAGCTGAAGCTAATCTGTTTTCCTTGCTGCCCGGCTGCTGACAGTTTTACAGGTGCTTTGAAGATTTTTTTTTTTTTTTTTTTACCTCGACAAAATAAAAAAAAAGAAAGATTTGATTTGAGGCTTCATTCTGTCTCAGGAGGAAGCGTTGATGCTCTGCAGCTGCTGCAGGTGAAATTGTGCAAAAAGAGTTGCGTTCAGTTTCTGGTTTCAAACCGCTCTGATGCTTCGTGTCCGATAAAGACCCAGAGTTTCGTCTCAAACTTGTTCACAGAGCATTTAGTTTGACTTCAGCCTCATTTAGAAACAAACAGCTATTCATCTGCTGATTACACTTGTAGGTTATACAAGTTTAGTTTTCTTTAGTTTGTGTGTTGGGACTTCAAACCAGTTCATTTACTCACAAGTTTTCAGCGACACCTTGTGGTAGAACTCAAATACTACACTTTAACGTCTGTCCCAGTGGATTATTAGTTACACAAAAAAAAATAGGCCTCATTTGAAAACATGATGAAGAAATAAAAGTATTTAGACACCTGATAGTGGGGAGACCTGGTTAGGTGCTTTTACCTCAGCTGAGCTGTAATGACATCTCTTATTTTAATGCCAGTTTCATACTATATCTTTCTGTGCTGTATTTTTCAATCTTGAACCTGTGTCCTGTGGAAGAACATAAAACTGAATCTTTTCTGCTCCATGCTGTCAATCACTGCCCGTCCCCCCCCATCAGTGGTTTCAGGTATTAGAAGTTACTATAAGCAGTAATCAGTCTTGACGATTTTGGTCTCGTTTCTTTTTGTTGATGAGATAAATTTGAATATTTAGAAAAGAGTTATATAAAAGTAATCTATTATAAGTATTAATATCAGGGTGTTTCATAATCAACTGAAACTGTCAGGGTGTCAGATTCCCTTGAAACACGTCGAAAGGTGACAGTAAGTTTCCTCTGTTGGAGCTGACAGTTCCTGTTTCCTCTTCGTGCAGTGTTGAAGCCGGAGATGATGAGATTATATTCCGTTTTGTAGCTCGTCTGTTTACGGTAAACAGTCCACATCATCGTAATCATCGTCTGAAGACGAGTTTGGGTCGGCGCTGACAGGAGAGTAAATGGGGCCGTCTTCTTCATCACCTGACGAGAACAAAGCTCAGCGAGTGGAGATCACATTGTTGTAACGTGTGTTTGTGTGATGTTGAGTGACATTTACCTAAATTGTACTGGTGTTTCTGCTCCTCGGGTAAATGTTGAGCGTAGCTACAGTTGAACCTTAAAGTCTCTTTTACACTCGATGACTGCTTCGGCTCCAGCTCTGTAATAAAAGACGACAAGAGGTCACGACCTCTGAGACACGATCAGACATGAAACATCTTGAAATGTCTGAGACACTCTCAGGTTGGGTTTTTTTTCCTCTTTCACATCTTCTTTTCCACTTTCAGTCATGAGTGGGATTATTTTTTCAAACACCCACAGATGTAGTTTAGGGACTGTCAACAAATTATTTGTATAAGAAAAAACGTCATCACCGTTTTCCAATCACTCAAAATGAAAGGACTCTGAAAGCTTTTTAAAACTTGTTCTACAGATTCATACAACATCATAACGACTGATAATTATTTTTGTGAATCATTGAGAAATACTTGAACTTTCATGTCTGCAAATTTGAAGCTACAGCTAGCAACCAATTAGCCTAGCTTAGCATATAGCTTACTAGTGTCCAGGGTCCTGGCTAATGGGAGCCTTTCCATAAGATGTATTATTATAAATACCGTAAATTCCGGACTATAAGCCGCTACTTTTTTCTCACACTTCGAGCACTGCGGCTTCTACTCCGGTGCGGCTAATGCATGGATTTTTTATGGGGGACAATGAGCTTGTGCCGCAAAAACATTTGACTTCATCACGTCGGATCTTAATATCAGTCATTTTGCGCTTCATGCACGCACCCTCATCATGGAAAACACACGGAGAAATACATATGATGCAGCTTTCAAGGCGATCGACCTGGCTGTCAAAGAAGCTAACAGAGCTGCTGCACGTTAAGATGACACTGACAGCGACAACAGAGACTGAGGAAGTGAGTAATGAAGTCATTCTGAGGCAGTGAATGGATGGACTTTTTCTTGTGAAATATATTACGGTCATCTTTTTCATCAGCCGTGTTACAGACACCGTCGGCTAGGCTTCGTGTTGTAACGGTTCATGTTGTAAAGTCAGTAGTTGATAATGTGTTCATAATTCCGATTATGTGGAGAGTCAGTGAATGCACCAGCGAGAACGTGTTGAGTGGCTGTATGAGAGAACGCTGGGGGAGAGAGTTGGATTGTTACGGCAAGTTATGTGTTGCTCTCGGCTGTAAACGGCGTGGTCACGGCCGACAGTGATCGGGTTATTAAAAGTTATTATTTGAACGCTCTCGTCGTCCTTTAACGTCCGTACGGACGCTACAGTATTTGCGGATGTTACCGGTAGCCTACGTCTGTGTAAATAGCTCTTGTTATAGCGTGGACACCTGCGGCTTATAATCAAGTGCGGCTTATATATGTACAAATACATTTATTTACTTATTTTTAGCCGGTGCGGCTTATATCCAGGTGCGCTCAATAGTACGGAATTTACGGTATGTACATTTGTTTTGCCTTTTTGCTTTCCTTGATTGACAAGAGAGAAAAAAAGAGCTGCAAGTTTATTCATGCTAACTAGAACTACAAAACTTTTATGTTTATAAAAGGAAAAGCTTCATATTTAGAATAAAGACATGACAGTGCTGGCCATGTTGTCAGGTAACACTAACCTGGAAAGCAACAAACGTAGTTATCAGTGTTTCTCGAGTTTTAAAAGTAATGCTCGAAAAAAAATGTTACAAGTATGATGAGCTTTTTACAGGATTGATGGTAAACGTAAACGTTTAAAGTCCAGCCAGAATCTGAATTCAAGTCCAGGTTAAAGTTCAAATGTAATTTAGTTTTCAGTTTTGCTTTACTACAGAGTTCTGTTTGAAGAGAAGCAGGTGAGGAAGTCTGACTGACCGGGTGGGACCAGGACGTTGTCATCGAAGTCCTCAGAAGACGTACTCGATGTATCAAATGAGTCCACCGTTATCGTTGACGCTCTGGCATATTGAGCTTCTGTCGGGCCGCCATTACAGCCTGTAAAGACTCCCATCACGTTATTCTCCGGTTCAGGAGCTGAAAATAAAAACAAAGTGTTGTTTACTGTACAGCATGCTGAGCTCACGTGGAACACTTAGCAACGAACTTTACTCGTCAGGAAGTGCAAACACACAGCTTTAAGTTTGATCGGACACACAGCTGCTGACAGGAAGTGACCAGAGGTGCTGACAGGAAGTGATCAGAGGCTGAGCCAGACAGACAGATAAGTCAACAGGGTTTAACAGACTTTTTGTAGGGACTAATAAAGATACCTCGACCTGATGTGGTGAAAAATGTGATGCATTTAGATATTTGAAAAAACACTGAGCGGCAGAAGCTCTACAAAAAGTCCCTCCTGTTTTTTTGTCTTCTTCTAATTAGGAGCAGCAGCTTCACAGTGGAAGTTTTACTGTGTTCATCTTTTATTCGACCTTTCGGTGACTCACCTTCCTCAAAGAGGCTTTCAAGTCCCGAGGGCTTCAACAAGGGGTTCATGTCTGCTTTGTACCGCTGAGAATCTGCAAGATGCACACAAAGCAAAGTCTTCATCACAAACGATCCTGCACACGGTTTGCTGCAAAGAGCGTCGATCTGATCTGCACGCGCTCGTCGACCGCAGCAGCAGCAGCAGCAGCAAGACATCATGCAGCAAAGAGAGAAATCACACAGGATTGATATTAGTGGAGGAGAAGTAAATGAATGGGGCTCACTGCGAAAGGTTGATAAAGGGAGAGATGACTCATTGCTCGGCTCATACTGCTCATAGTCTGTATCTACTGACGCGCTGTCAACACTACTAAGCTGGGTCCAGAAATGCCTGGGACTCAACGGAGCTTTTTGAGACAAACACAAACAAATAAAACGACTTCATGAGATTATTCTGCACTTTGAGTTGCTTCCCTTTCTAACCACCAAATATAAAGCAGGTTGTAAAGGAAAGGAACTTTGTTTATATCCAGAGTATTAAATCCTGCTCATTCATGAGCATCAACGTTCGGCCTCTCACCGTCTGTCGGAGGCTCGTTCGCGGTGACCTTGACGAGGTTCACGGACTCTTGGTAGCTGTTGTGATGATGTTCTGAGGTGAGTTGTGTTTTGCGGTGGGTCTGCTGGAGTAATAACACTGCGGACGAAAAAAACACCAAGACAAGCACTTTTACACTCAGTGCTGATTCTCATAGCCCCTCAAACTAGCTAGCACTTGATTTAGCTTCACAATAACAAAAAAAAAAAAATTAAAGTGTTGAGACGACGACACAAACTGAAGTGAAGGAAACAAACCGCTTCTTCTCCTGTAATGACAGCAGAGCACCGTGTTGGTGATCAGCAGCACGAGGAGCAGCAGAGACAGAGCCATGGTGCACAGGAGCTCGACGGGCAGCGAGGAGAAAAAGTCAGAAGATTCGACCGGGGTCAGAAGGTCTGGGATGAAAAGAGAGAAACACAACAACAACAACACACTCTTGTCTTTACTTAACTTGTTGCCCGACTTTGGTCTTAAACAAGCCAGAGGCAGGAAGTGACACATACAGCGTAATATTTCTTTGATATTCAAATAAAAAAACACAGAACTATTTACCTGTGGGTGAAGTAGTTAGAGTTTCATTAGCTGTGCTGGCTGTGGTTTGCAAAGGAAACCCGAGGGAACCTGCAAGAAGAAAAAAAAAATCAGTCTGCATGTGAGCTGACAAAAAATGAAAAAAATAAAAATAAATTGAACAAAACTATAAATCTAAAAACACAGCCTAACCTGGCCTTCATTATTTCTTAGGGAGAGTGACCATATTCACAGGAGAAGTCAGTGGCCGAACTGGGCCGCTGACTTCTGCTATAGTGTGATGTGAATGAATGAATGGCTGACTTTTTTTTTAACCCTTTTTCCAATGACCACAACTACTTCAACTACTTATACGGGAGGATTACATAGATTATATACGTGCCTGTGTTTATTGATATTTTTTAAATTTAAAGGAGCCTGTTGGAACACAAGTCCCTCCTCTGACAAGGCAAATAACCAAACCACAGGGTTGCTGGTTTGTTGCTCAGAGGTTGGAGTCAGCGACCCGTGCACGTAGGCTGTAGTGACTGAAGGTTTAAATCCGACCTCAGCAACGAGGTCAAGTCAGTCGGTTATATTGCATGCAGCCCATCAACCCATTGTGCTGGTTTAACACTCTCACCAGTTTATCACACACATGCATTGTGTCACCCACCTTCGCAGATGACGCCGGACGCCTTTGATGATTCACACAGGTGCTTTCTGTTGATGATCTCCCTGCACTGCCACAGGTTCTGCACACCTGGATCACAGTGATAGTACCACAGAGTCGCGTTGTTGTGTTTGAGAGGAGGGACAAACTGGGAGATCTTCTCCGGCTTGTTTCCACACTGCAGCATGGAGCAAACCACGGAGGCCAGCTCTGCGTTCCAGCAGTTATCACACACCGTTCCCCAGCTGCCGTTACGGTGGACCTCCACTTTACCCGAGCAGCGGTCCAGACCTCCTGTGAGTCTGACCGCTCGCATCTCTGCACAGAATCACAAAGGAAGACTTAATAAATATATGCATATCATTTTCTTCTTTCTGTGGGCCTGAAAATGTTTTCTGACTGCGACCTGAGCACACGACTCCGGCGTCCTCTTTGTGTCCACAGTCGGACTCGTCCCGTGCAGCCGGACAGGCCCACAGGTGTTCCTCTTTGCCCGTACAGTTCAGCTCGTCCAGGTGGACGGGTCCTCTTCCTGCGGGGAAGGAGCCGCCCTGTCCCGTCACACTGATTGCGTAACCGCAACCCAGCTGGGCGCAAACCACGTCAGCATCCAGCAGGTCCCAGCGGTCGTCACACACGGTGCCCCACCTCCCGTTTCTCCATAACTCCACCCGTCCAGCACAGCGGTCTGATCCTCCTGCCAGCCGGGCGGCCTGGTGCCCTGAGGATCAGATCATCAAACTAATGCCACAGCTTACAGTATGTGAGGCCACAGAGAACCACAAGTACAAATGTTTGGAAGTTTACTTGTTGATAATTATTGTTATTAGAGAATAAAATATAGATATGAACATTTGTGTTTATTGACTTGTTTAATGGACAGAGTGGTGTGTAAGTAATATGTAAAGCAGGGGTGTCCAAAGTGCGGCCCGGGGGCCATTTGTGGCCCTTGAGTGGATTTTTTGTGGCCCTTGACTTCAAATCGAAGAATCAGAAGATTTTGGCCCCAGGCCTCATCAGATGGCATATTTCATTCTTTTTTTCTTTTTCATGTTAGCGAGGGAGACCTATAAAAGCCTGACTATTCTTTCCAAAAAATTAGAACACAACAGTTATTGTTTTTTTAATTGCAATTAATTATTGTGTATTTACATTATTTTCTGAAGAGGTCAAAATACAAAAAGTTCCTTCCAATATTTAAAAAAAAACCAAAAAAAAAACCCTGTGGCCCGTGAGCGATTCTAACACGACAATTTTGGCCCGCAAGAAAAAAAGTTTGGACACCACTGATGTAAAGAATATAAATGAGGTGCTAAGGACTTCTTTTTTTTGTTGCCATGGTAACAAAAATGTGTCAAATATGGTTTTGTATTTTAACTAGTATACAGTGTAAACAGTGTAATAGATGCAGCTATTTTTATATTTGAACTGTTTTTTAAGCATCTTAAAATGTGTTTTTTTATTTAACTTTTTCCATGTATTTTTAGAAGTTGAGCATCATTTTCGTCCGTTCAGTCAGTTTGACCTTTACTATGATAGACTTAAAGAAAAATAAATCCAAACAAAAAAGGTCTGAAAAAAAACTCCGAAGGTCAACGTGTTGTCTTCCACCTTCACATGGAGAAAGTCTTAAAAGGATAAAAGACATTTGTGTTGCTTTTAAAGACAACACTCAACATATTTGATTTTTAGATTTTAGTTAGAAGTAAAACCGTCCACAAAACCAACAGATCTTTGTGTTTCGAAAAGGAGATATTAGAAAAAACCCGTACCACAAATAGCCTCAGAAATCACCGTGCAGTTTCCTTCCACAGTCTGTGAGCAGTTCTGTAACCGCCCATGTTGGTACAAACACTGGTTAAAGCATGTGGTGTTGGGTGGTGAGCTGGTTTTAGTCACATGATAGACGCTGCCACAGTCAAGATCCTGACAGATCTGTTCAACCAACGTGTCTGTGGAGTCTGCAGTTAAAGCCAACACATCGCCGCTGCTCCTGTTTCCAGGCATCCTGATGGTGAAGCTGCATTTACCGGAGAGCTGATGGACCTGAGGGTCACCTGAGAACACACACAAGCAAAAACACCAAAGATCTGTCTGTGTTGATAACTTCAATAAAACTTCAAGATCTTGTCACGATTTCACGCTGGTGATTTTAAATCCCAACAGAGCCTCTATTTTTTCAAAAGAGGGTGAAGAGAGCGTTAGGTAAAAACAGCTTTTAATGGTCTCTTCTTACAGCTACTCTGTGGCAGCTGTAACACGCATTTAAATGTAAGATATCAAAGTGTTCAATCTTGTTGCTGGGTGTTTGGTCACTGAGGGATCAGTATGGATTTTAATCTGTTTCATTACCAGAGAAAAACTTGACACAGGGGCTTTCAAACATTTCAAGTGTCGCTTGCCATTCAACTCTCTTTCTTCAAACACCACATTTTCAGTTTCTTTATCTACTGCCAATAAAGGTAAAAAATGATCTGTCATTTTCTATTCTCTGATAAATTATATATCTATTAAGATGTTCAAAAGCTGCCGTGGTCCAATGTGTCGACTTCAGAACTCGCAGAAGTAATAGCATTATAACTTTTGCATTAAAGAACATAAAGAAACAATGTTGTTGAGGATGCACACGAGCACAAAGTCACACGGAAACCAAAGCAGCAAAGGGGGCATGCAGGGCGAACCCGAGTCAACGTAGCAGGATGCATTTTCATCTGACAATGTTTGATTTGCACCTGCATGACTCGCAGAGATGCTTCACATTCGGGTCAGCCCACATCCTGTGACATTAAGAACAACTTTCATACATTCTCTGCATCAAGCGGTTTTTTTCTCATTCTGGACAAAATGGAGTGTAAAGAATTCAGGCATGACCGCAGGATTTTGTTTTTCAGGGAAGAAATATTGAACTCACTGTTGGATTCCTCTTCCTCTGCTCTCCCCTGGTCATGAGCTGGGTCAGCTTGAGTCGAGTTTTGTGAGGCTAAAATTAAGAAAGGGAGACACTTTTCAGTCGGTATAAATGTGATCATCCAGCGTTTAACAATCACAGCACCACATCAAACACGCCACTACATGGTGGAGTAAAGAGTCAGAGTAACCGCTTGACCGTGGTTTTGTAATTTACAAATTTTGACGTGTGGATGAAGAACCACAGCACGGGAGAAGATAAAATGTGTCAAACCAAAATCAATGACCAAGTGTGACGTTCATGATTAACAGTTCACCTTCACTCTAAAACTGCAACTGTGTGGTCAAATACCTGCGATTGGATTTAGAGCATCTGGACAAAATGATTTTAGAATCCAAGGGTTGATGAGTCAGACACATAGAAAAGTAGACAAAAGTGAAATGCACTGGAAAAACGATGTGAAGCCATGCACCAAGATCAGCCTATTATGGACAAGAGCTATTTTAAATATTCAAAGAACAAGACGAAAAAAACTTGAAAAAAAAGTTTGTCAAAATGAAACCAAATGTACACGATCAAGTTTGAGTCCTGAGCTCAATTTGTCTTTTTTATTCCTTTGTCTCCTCAGTCTCTGTGGACAACATTTTCATTTCTTCAAGGCCGTGATTTTATGGAAAATATTGTGATTTTAAACTTTCAAACCTATAAAACAACACACATGAGAAAAAGAACTGCTCCACCGGCCCCTCAAGGTTTATACAAACAGGTTTTACATTCTTTCACTTTACCTCGACACAGGCAGCTCAGCTGGACGAGCAGGATGCATTTCATCAGCTTCATGTTGTTGACCTGAGAGGAGCAGACTGAGACTGTGTCGTGTGAGCTCAGAGTTTAAACTGAACCAGGGTGTCATTTACTCAGCTCGTCTGTGACTTCCTCTCTTCCCGTCATATTTGATTGACAGAACTTCCCATTCACCACACAACGCCTCACAACAGGAAGTTTGGTCTATGGCATGTTCACAATTATCTCCATATTAGAACTATAGAAAAAATATGCTCAATGACTGTTTGATCACTTCAGAGGTTTGTTGTTCTGCCTTTGATAAGAGAATGATACTCTCATAGTTTTTTGATTTACACTGCAGTGACTTAATATGTATTTATTGAAGAGCTACATGAATTCACGGATTTACATTATATGGTATCACAATTTAGAATTCACAGCATTAGTTTAATTCATGCCATTAAATCAATATGATGGGTACTGTGGTATTTAACCAGAGGGGGGCAGCATTGCTTCAACACAACTTTGTAATGAGAGAAAATAATTTTAAATTATTATACATTTATTAGAAATTTTATCTGGATAAGAGTTACAGACATAAAAGGCCTTGCATTTCCTACAACATTTTTAAATTTGCCCAAGCGATGAGTTCAGACGCTATTTGATTTGTTTAAAAAAAAAATCCCCACATATTAACCATTAACAACAATAAAAACAAAAACATGGATTCATCTGGTGGTATTAGATAATATAACAAAGACTGGCAGTGTTTTACCTGCTCTTTAGCAAAGTGTCTTGAAATGATGTTTGTTGTGAATTTGCACTCTACAAACTTATTGGTTCATTAAACACCATGTTGATACACCTCATTTCCTATGTATGTTCTTTGAATTACTAATTCAGTACATCATACATCTACAGAATAACAAGCACAATAACAATGCATGCCTGTTTAATACATAAATATGCGCTTGTGGGAATAAGCCTCGAGTATTATTCAACCTGATCAAAAGAAGAAAAAAAGGATAAATTAATAAAAGTCTCTTTAATCGGTGTGGCTTTAAATCAGTGTTGTTATAACACTTTAGATAAACGGTATGTTTAATGCCTCTTCTCGGGGATCACGTGCAGCTCTCCGCTCTTTCTGCTTTGTTTACATCCTGTTCCTTGAGCACGCGCTCATCTCGTCTCTCTCTCCCATTGGCTGTCCTGTCCTGTTGCTCCGCCCACCCAAAAATACTCGCCGGAAATTCAACTGACAGAAACGAACAAAAAAATAAATAAAGAAGAGACGAAGTTATTTACATTTTGTTGTTGTTTTTATCACTTTTATGAAACAGTTTAGACGAGTTTAGAATATTAAAGCTTCTTGGTTTATTAATGTCGTTTGCGCTCTTATTTAAATTGTTTAGGATAGAGAATATTTATACGCATGCGCATTAAGCTTCTGATTCAAAGTAGCGCCAACTGGAAACTAGTTGAGTCCCTGCAGCTCGGAGGGTGAGCTGTTTATGTACTGATCATTTAAAGTTAGATAGCCTTATTTTTGTAGCACAGAAGTTTAACCAGTACGACTCTGAGACATTTTATAGTGAAGTATCAGCAGATGTGCACTGTTGTTGTAATCCAGTTAAAGTGGTGAGCTAAATATTTTACATTCCTTGCATTCTCTTCCTCCTTTGTTTGCTTTAAACTTTAAACATGTCATGGCGGATATTATTGCATGAATCATTACAGAAGATGATGGATTCATGTCTAAATCAGGAGCATTTTATTGGCCTTTAAGCTGCTGCATGAAGGGATCATGTCTCTTTGTGTACTTCATGAATGTTTTTATCTCTTAAAGACAGAAAATATCCCTACAGATGATTTATTTATAATCCAGAGAGTCAAAGAGAGAGGAGTGATCATACTACTTGTTCATCTTTAATGTTGTTGTGGTATAAAGTTCAAGTTTTGGCGCAATAAATAATCCGGAAACTGTTTCTTTATCATCCGGCTCGTGTTTGCATGTTATTATATTTATAGTGGAAGTCTTTGTAGCTGCAGCTGCTTCAACCATTTCCGACTTCCTGGTTTTGTCTGACAAACACTAACTTTGCTGCTTCTTCTTCTTTTTTTATCAGACAGAAGCATCCAAAACCATGACTAGGAGAAGGTATCCCCCCCCCCTCCTTTTTCTCAGTTTATGAAGGATTGATTTTATTGTGTGGGTCTAAATCTTCAGCTCCATGTTGAGGTTAGTTTGATGTCTTTGCAGTGGACGCCTGCAGAGGAGATCTGAGAATGTGTCAGGGCAGAGAGGCAAAGGAAATAAGGTAAGAGCTTTTCATTTAGGTCATATCATGTTGTTACTGCGTGGGTCTGACTTGAGACAAACTAGACTTAGAAGGATTTAATATTGATGTTGTGACGTAACTTTTTTTCTTCACAGCAATGCAGCAGGAAAAAGGTTGAGCCGCTGTCAAAGCTGCAGTGTGAGAAGGTTTGTCCTTTATTTTTATTGAGTGATGTTCCTCTTCTACAGTACACAGGCGTGCAGCGACATCAGTGGTTTAAACTCTTAATAAGCTCCGTCATCATGTAAAGTCACTTCTCTTCTTTCTCCTAGAATCAGCTGCTGCTTGAAGATGAGGCCGAGCCTCGTCTCCTCGTTGACGGTCCTGAGAGAGCAGTGAAGGTGGAAGCAGAGGATTTGATTTCAGGAGAGTCTTTGGTTCGGTCGTCTCCTCTGCCTCGCCTCAGGTGATTGGTTGGTTGTTCCTGCAGTCAGACGGTGTTGTTGACGTGCAGACGGGCTGATGCGTGTTCTTCTGCGTGTCACAGGTGGGGCTCTTCTGACGACGTGTGGGGGAAGATGGTCAGAAGGGAACAGAATTACTCGCACAGTAAGAGCTTCGTGCAGAAACACCCGACGGTACAACCGCGGATGAGATCCATCCTGCTCGACTGGCTGATTGAGGTGCGTGTTAAACTACATGCTGCATTTTTAAATTGTTGCCTTCCAGCTGGAGTGTATTTTTATTTTTATGTAGTTTTTCACTAAAATATTTTTGAAACCTCGATCCCTGTCTTTCAGTCCTTCTGTTTCTGGATATTTACACTTTTATGATTCTGTTGAAGATGTTTGAACTAGTGTCTTTACATTAGCTTTAGATTATCCTGCGACTGACCAAACCAAACCACTGAACAGTTTGACCAGATTAATTAAAGTATCAACATGTTGTGATTAAATTAAGATCTTTTTTTTTTTTTTTTTACTTCTCTCAGTAAAAGACTTCCTAACGTGTCCCTGTCTTCTCCAGGTGAGCGAGGAGTATACTCTCCACCGGCAGACGTTCTACCTCGCTCAGGATTACTTCGACCGCTTCATGTTGACTCAGAACAACATCGAGAAGAACATGCTGCAGCTCATCGGGATCACGTGTCTTTTTATAGCGTCAAAGATGGAGGTAAGGAAGAACGGGGAATCCTCATTAAAACATGTCAGCATCGTATCAAAGAGTTTCCACATGTATATCCGCTTCATCGATCCTGTTGTTTATTATTTCTTCAGCTTCTTTTAGGGGGGATTGTTAAGTTTGAACGTTGTTCTTTTGCGCAGGAAGCCTGTCCTCCGAAGCTGTCGCAGATGGCTTACATAACGGCAGCGACGTACAACGAGGAGGAGATTCTGCAGATGGAGTTAATCATTTTAAAGGTGATCACTTTTTCACTCTCCGTGCTCGTTTACAAATCAACCAACAAAGGCTTCACTCTGCTGTCTGTGTGTGTGTGTGTGTGTGTGTGTGTGTGTGTGTGTGTGTGTGTGTGTGTGTGTGTGTGTGTGTCTGTGTGTGTCTGTGTGTCTGTGTGTGTGTGTGTGTGTGTGTGTGGAACAGGCTCTGAGGTGGAAGCTTTGCCCTGAGACCGCCGTGTCTTGGCTCAAGCTTTACTTCCAGATGGCATCAATGAACTTGAACTCCGACCTGCTGGAGCAGCACTTCCCTCAGGAGGCTTACATACAGATGACACGAGTAGGTGTTGGAGCGGCTCTTTAACATGTAAACACACATTTAAAGCCGTCACATGACCAGCAGCGCCCACATCCTCCTCTTTCAGAGCGTTTCTCCCCGCGAGCTTTATCCCGAGAATAATGACGTTTAACTTCTGCTTGCCTGAGTCGTGACAGTTAATGTGATCGGGCCGGCTGTGGATCAGTGGTAGAGTCGTCATATCTCAACAGGAAGGTCGAGGGTTCAATCCCCACCTCCTGCAGCTCCATGTCCGGCTTGGAGCTGCAGGAAGGAGACGGGTCAGATTAGTTTGTCTCCTTGTTGACAAAGTCTCGCCCCTTCTTGAGTTTGATTGGTCGGTGAGGGAGAAGTGACATTGATGAGTGCAGAATAAAACTGCTGCCTGAGAGCGTTTCTGTGCTCTGAGCGCCTTAGTGGACGATTTATCCAAGCATCGTGCTTTTCTTTGGTAGTCTGAGTTAGAAGTGTTCTTGGACATGAAGCTGTCGACTGATCGCATCTTTTCTCCTGTGCATGTCGACTCTTCTAGCTCTTAGATCTGTGCATCCTCAACATCAACTCTCTGGACTTTGAGTATCGAGTGTTGGCTGCCTCCGTCCTCAGTCACTTCACGCAACAGGAGACGGTGGAAAAAGTTTCAGGTGACGTTTTAGCTGAACAGGACGAGAGTTAGCGCCCAAAGAGCCGAGGAGCTGATGTGACCTTTTGTCTTTGTTCAGGTCTGTCGAAAGACGCGCTCCAGCCGTGCGTTAACTGGATGGCCCCCTTCGTGGAATCGCTGAGCCAGTCTGACAAATCCACAGTAAAGGAATTTGTCCAAATCAAGAAAGACGACAGACACAACATCCAGACTCACACCGACTACTTGACCATGCTGGTAAGTGCAGCTCGAGTGTCCCACCTCCGTGCCTCGATCGGAGAGAGTCCGGCTTCACGGGTCGAGACGGGTCTGCAGAGACGGCGCTGTGTGCGCGTATCTGGAGCGCCCGCTGTTCGTCTACACGACAACGTAATGCAACGTGAAAATTCAGACTGGGACACCGATCGTATTCTGTTGTGGGGCCGATATGAAAATACAAAGTTTTGTTGCATAATCAAACACACGTGTCATCCTGTCCCTATATGAATATAATGGAGGTGTTCTTAATCTTAATGAATGCACTCTGACATCACTCACAGCTTCATCAAAGCATCAGTGATTATAAAATCACTGATTGGTTCCAGGCTTCTGAATTTTCTTCACGGCTGTTTTAGGACGCCGCCGGTGAAAAGGAGGCGAAGATCCAGTTCCCCACTCCTCCCAGCAGCGCAGAGAAACCGTGCACACACTGAGCTACAAGAGGAACACACAGCCACCGATGACGGGGAGCGGGTTCGAGTCCCGTCCGACCAAGAAGAAAAGCGCCCCGTTCAGTGGACGGAGAATGTTTACAAGAACAACGGAGACCCTGCTGATGATGAAGAAAGCATCACCACAGGGTTCTAGATGAAAATTTTCTAAAATCTTTTATCTTGGTTTGAGCTTTTTGCATGATTTTTTTTTTCTTCAAGCTGTTTTAAGCATCAACATGCTTTAACTTTAAAAGAAATGTGTTTTAAAAGAAAGTGTGAAGGATTGCTGTAAGTTATTTTATTTCTAAGAAATACTGTAAAATGGAAGTGAGGTGCATTTTTTTTTTATGAAAAACTTCAAAGATCTGTAGCAAATCAAATCTGTACAGTTGGATGTTTAAATAGTGCGTCAGTGTGAGATGTCATGTTTTTATTCTGTGATGTGTGAGCTGCCGATATCTGAACACATCGATCCATATCAAAGCCTTTCTTTGTCACTCAGGAACATTGACACTTTTTTTTTTAAGAGCTCATTGTAAATGATAAAGTGTACATGTGTATTTATTAAGAGCTTTATTTTCTATCACAAAATAAAATGTACATTCTCTGTTCCTCTCGGGAGTCGGACTGAGTTTTAGAAATACAGTTTGGCCATGGCCTGCAGGAATCTCTTCTTTCTCTTCTGCGCTGCCAGCTGCAGCACCTCCTCGGGGTTACTGGTGTTCAGCTCGGCCTGTCCGATCGCTTTGATCTGCCGGGGGGGGGGAGGCGGGAGAAGAGCGTTGTCATGGTGACGCACATACAAACACAGCGAGATCTACACAGCACTTTAACATTTCTTAGTCCTCCATGTCTTTCCCTGCCGTTATGATTTTTTTATTTATTTTTTTACAAGTGAAAGGAAAATAACATTTTGAATGAGGTTCTAACAATGTGCTCATAATTTAATAACCGTTTTTTTCTGAGCCTTTTTATTGGACGAACGGCTGCAGAGAGACAGGAAATGTTTGGAGGAAAGAGAGTGAGGATGACGTGAAGCAAAGCGCCGGGGTCGGATTCAAACCCACGGAGTGTGTTTTATCGTTTATAATCAAAACTATTTATAAAGTGGGATGAGTTTTTAAAACGTCTGTGAATAAGTTAAAATGATTTAATGAATCTCAATGAGTCAAAGTAAAAACTGAGTGATTCCATGTTTATGTGCAGAGGAAAAAAAACCATCTCTCTCAGTTATCTTACCGCTATTTGTCTCTTCTCAGTCTCGCCCCGTTTGTGGTGAATATCTGAACTTTGTGAAGGAGCAGAAAGGTGACGACACAGCAGGTTCATACAAAAAGATCAGAAGAGTCATAAAGTGTGTTTACATGATCGGTTTGTGTAATAACTGATCGACTTATCTGGAGCGTTTGCCTTCATGGAACAAAAGGATACGTGTGAGGTACTCCAGGATGGTCACGTCCCAGATGTAGTCGTAGAACGAGTCCATGGCGTCGTGACTGTGGTGGCACAAAAAAAAAAAAAAACACAGAAGAGTTGGGCGTGTGTCAAAGGGCTCGACGCCCCGCGTGGGTGGATCTGAATCAGCGCTTCATCCTCGTACCTGTTCTGTTCCTGGAGGGCTTTAAACGCCGTCATGTAGTCGACCTCCCTGAGAAACTGGCAGAGAACAGCAACCTGCCACGCCATGAAATAAATAATAATAATAATCAGGCGCTAAAGTGGTTGAATATGCTAAACTTGAACGCGTGATTCAGAGAGAAGACTCCAGTGACCTGTGTGTGGCAGTTCATCATCGAACAACACTTGATCATCCTCTTCAGGACCTGCAAACACACAGACACGGTTCAAACACGTTGTTTTCTGTACAGGTGAGTGTTGAGATCAACGAGGTGCAGTGTCAGCGTGACCCACCTGGTCCGAGTAGACGTCAGGGGGGACGGGTTTGGTGAAGAAGTCGGAGCTCACCGCCCCGGCTTGGAGGTAAAGGTTCAGAGCAGCAGAGTACTGATTGGTCACTGCAGACGTGAACAGAACAGAGTGAGTAAAAACAGCCTCCCCTCCATCGCAGTGATAAAACATCCTCTCTCACCAAAGTAGATGTCGGCCTGAGTGATGAGCCACGACTGGTTGTTGGGGTTCAGGGTGAGAGCGTAGGACACCAGCTCTTTGACCGTCACAGCCACAGCTTCCACGTCCACCGCCTGAATACTGAGCAGACACGACACCGTCACATTCACAGACTCGCACTGAGAACAAACATCACTGAGAGATTTAAAAGTCCTGACTTTGGGAGAGTCGACGGCCAGATGGAGAGATGTTCAGCTGTGACTTCATTCACGATGTCGTCCTGAAGAAAACAACAACAGTTGGTTACCTCAAAATCACTGCAGAGAAAAACTGTGAATGTCCAAAGTGAGGCGACCATCACATCCTCTGAACTCTTGATTATTAAAACTGTTTTTTTTATCTTTTCTACAGCAGCCAATCAGAGCGTAGCTTAGTGTCTGTTGTCAGCAGAATTACGGGAACTCTTCTCAGCTTATTCTCATGAAAGCCTTCGACCTTCAGGGAGGAAAAATGGAACCAAATGTTTGTTTTCAAGCCGTCATATTTACGTCTCCGTGACTTTTCCCTAAACGTGGAGGAGGCGTAACTTAGAGATAAAGTAAACCTCATCTGTACCGTCGTCAGAGGTGGTGATGGAGGCGGGATGGGATTGGCAGAGAAGGCCTGTGGTGTGCAGCAGTGTGTGTGTGTGTGTGTGTGTGTGTGTGTGTGTGTGTGTGTGTGTGTGTGTGGAGCTCCTGCTGTGCCGCTCTCTCTTGCACGTCTGCACGCCATAATGCAACGTGATGTCACAGGAGGGACACCGGCAGAGAATCGATCCAGCGTTCACAGTTTTCACCGCGCTCAGTTAAACGTGTGGTGATGGCGTTCATGAGAAAAGATGAAGCTGAAGACGAGTCGTCACGTGCAGCACGTGGCGGTCACTCAGACGTACCCGCACTATGCTGTGCAGCCTCACAAACAGGGAGATGAGCGTCGTCAGCACCAGCGGCTCCTGTGACAGATCAAAGGAAACCTGTTAACTTCGCTCCAGCAGCTCGCCGTCCGATAACGGGTCACATGTCCACAGCAGGCTTCACTTTGCATGATGGGATACTCACTCTGAGCTTCTTGATGAAAGTGATGAATTTGCTCCTGGAAAGGTGAGACACAATCAGCATGGCTGTTTCCACTATCAATACATACAACATTAAGTGTGCAAGGATAAAGTGACCTTCAGAGGTAAAGTGCCGTTAAGTACTCAGGTCGATGAAACCATTTTTAAAACGAGATAAAAATCGAATAATGTCGATTTCCTGTTTCTTAAATCACAAAAACAAAAAGGCCGAGGAAACCAAATGTATTTAATTTCCTGTTTTCACTTGAAAAAAAAAATGCAAACCCGTCTTAACTTCACATCGATAATAAACGTTTTGGTTTTGCATCGTTTAAAAAAAGCTGGAATATAAAAGCATGTGTGAGAGTCGCCTGGTGAACAGGAAGTTGAGTGGTGTGGAGCACCTGTGCAGGATTCCCATGGAGGACTCCCTGTGTTTGATGAGGCCCACTCTGCCCTCGTTGTTCCTCTTGTGCTGGACGGACGCGCTGCAGATCTGGACCACCACGTCCCACAGCTCCTTGGCCGTGCGCCGACACTCTTTAGGACCCGGCAGCTCTTTGCACGTCGAAGCCAGCAGCTGACCGAGCTGCACAGCAGGAAACAGAAAGTCAAGTCAGCGGCCCGAACCAGAACCAGCGAAGCTCTGAGGTCACTCAACTTTGTTCAAACTGCAAAATTTTGAACCGCACATGAAGCTCCCGATGTGAAGAACATGTCGCCCATATTTCTGATACGCTTGGATCTCAGTAAGTTTAAATTGTTTAAAAGGTGATTCACAGACTTTATTTATTTATTTCCACTGAAAATGTCACCAGCTGAGAACGCTCATCAGAACAATGAGAAAAGCAGATGAGAAGAAACCAGGGTTCCAGTTTAGCGACAGAAAAATCAAATCTATGGGTTGAACTGCAGAGAGCGACACTTTAACCATCATTCAGATATACTGACAGAAGCTTCTTTGAATAGAACGCTGCAGAAAAAGAAGGACATGCATGCGTGGATGGATAGAAACACGGACCTTGATGTAAGGGTTGTTCATGACCAGAGACGGAGGCACCTGCAGAGTCAGGTAGTCGTTCTCTCTCCAGTTTAACATGAAGGCGACGCACTCCTCTCCGACCACCTGACGCAGAGGCAGGTCTGACGAACGACAGACTCACGAGTCAATTTTAAAAAAAACCCACAAGAAAGTAAAACACGAGAAACGGAGCGTTCGATTCCTCTCACCGTGAATCCTCATCTCCAGGTATCCTCGGACCCTGCTGACCAGGTCGGACGGCGGCCTCTCCTTGCTGCCCTCGGCCGCCATCGTCTCGTGCGCCCGCACCTCCAGCAGCAGCATCTCGTTCAGCATCACCTGCCTCAGCTTCGGGGAGAACTCAGTGACCAGCTCCAGGCAGGCGGAGAAGAGCTGCCGGGCGTGAGCGAAGTCCTGAGAGATTTAGAAATCAAGACGGGTCACGATCGCCACTGATTGGCTACTCCTCAACGTCATCACTGCGATTAGAAGGGAAACGTCCCTTTCTAACTAAACCCTTAGCTTTAATTCATTCAGTTTGATTTATTATGGCTGCAACCTTCCCCATGTGACGCTCCGAGTGACTCGCCTCCTGCACACCCGGAGAGATTATCTGTGCACATGTTGTGTGCACGTTTAAAGAACGCTTTAAGTCCTTCAACATGTCTCTCTTTTTTACCTTTTTATCTAATGTGACCCTGCAGAGATTGTTCTCTGAACTTTTCCATATTAGGCATCAATAAAATACATCCACACGAGTGTAAATCCCTTCGCTAAACACACCTTTATAGAGATGCAGTGGAGTCCTTTGGCCATCAGGATGTAAACCAGGTCCTTGGTCAGGTTGTCTTTGATGCCCAGGATGACGTTGATGTAGTCCGAGGGAACTTCCCACTGACACAGAGAGAAGGATTCAGAATATAAATCATTCTATCGGAGAAGAAAAGCAGCGAGTGGATTGAAAAGATCTGCAGGATGTAAACGACAACATCCTGAGTGTCAGCGCTGCACGCTGCTGCAGTACGTGTGGATGTCTGACCTTACTGTTGACCCTCCAGAAGGGTCTCTCCGCCATGCCGTGCAGCTCAATGAGGATTTGTCTGATCCTGCGCGGCTCCAGGGAGAGGATGAGCTGCTGCTCCAGCTGCCCGATGTTCACGCTCGCTGAAGCTGAGGAGGGAGGAGAGGAGGAGAAAAGAAACAACCTGAGTGAAGGGAGCGAGGTCGGATCAGGTCGAGGTCAGCGTCCATGTCACGGCGCTGTACCTGGAATGTCGTAGAAAGAGGGCAGAGGTTTTGCGCTGAGGTTGATCGTAGCCGACCTCTTCCTCATCTGCTCCACCAGCACCTTCCTCTCGTCCTCCCTCAGCAGCTCCATGAAGAGTTTGTGAGACGACACCGAGAAGAGCAGCGGCAGCTCCTCCAAGCTCTCGCACAGAGTCCTCAAAGAGAACGACAGTCTCGTTATAAAACACGAGTCAGAGGAAGTAAACCCCGACTCCAGACCCCGACCCTGCTGAAACTCACTTCATGAAATTAGCCATGTTTCTTCTGCACGTCTCCGATGGACGCTCCTTTTCCAGGGAGAGTGTGCACACCTGCAGGCCGAAGACATATTGATTAATTCAATTCAATTTGCAGCTTGACCCGTCAGTACACCGTGTTCGAAAGGTTCGAGGGAGACTCTAGAAATGACACGCATGTGTTTGGGGAGATGTGGAGGCGTGCACCTCTAACATGAAGTCCACCATCCTCTTGCTGGGCCTCAGGAGGAGCTGCTGGAAACGCACGCTGAGCCCTTCTCCTTCCAAAGCGTCTCGGACGGCGTTACAAACACACAGCTTGTGGCAAACGTCGTCCAGGCCCGACTCTCTGCAGAGTGTCAGATGATGCATGCATTAAGAGCTACATAACCCCGAAGAACACGCAGCCCAAAGAACTTCACATGGAACGAGTGAAAATGACCCTGAGCATCAAATGAAAATGTCTCACCCCTGTTGGACTTTGTAGAGATACTCTCTGAGAACAGAGCGTCTGAAGTGGATTGGTAAATGTCGGGACACGTTATCTTTGATGAAGGCGTCAACGACGGCCTGTCACAGAGAGAGGGAGAGAGAGAGGGAGAGGGAGAGAGAGAGAGGGAGAGAGAGAGAGAGAGAGGGACAGAGAGAGAGAGAGAGAGAGAGGGAGAGAGGGAGAGAGAGAGAGAGAGAGAGAAGGTGGGATTCATTTATTTGGTTTCACATATTAGAAACAATAACTCGTGCCGTCTCTGCAGACTCGTCTCTGACCTGGTGGTTTTGCACCCTGATCAGGCTGTTGATCTGATCGTAGGGTGTCGTCTGGGAGTCCGAGGGGTCGCAGTCTTCGGTCAGAGCTTTGCAGGCGTTCCAGTAACCTGCCAGACGTTTCTCGTCCAGGTGAACGTGGACAGTCGAGTCCAGCTGAGGAACCAGAAAGAGAGGAATGAGACCGACAAAAGTCTGTCGCAGGCAGACGAAGGTCTTTGCAGGATGTTGGTGCACAAACCTTCTTTAAAAGCTCCTTCGTCTGTCTGAAGTGATCCCGAGCTTTCTGATAGGCCGGCTGGTCTGTGCAGCCTTGCTGGAAGAAGATACCTCCCAAATCATAATGCACCTGAAACACAGAACAAACCCGTGTGAGGCTGAAAGATCCGACCATGAAGTCATCTTTATTCAGAATAAATAAACTCTGCTCTGTGTCCTTCACCCACCTGACAGTGCAGCTCGTCCGCACTGATTCGAAGTCCTGCCGTCGAAGACTCCGTCTCTCCGTTGGCGGCGGCGTCCGCAGCCAGCAGGTCCAGCGTCCTCAGAGTGTGGATGTAGAAGTCTTTCTTCAGCTGCACGGCTCCTTCGAGCACACTGATGGAGTCGCTGGCTTGCTCTTTCAGCTGAGGACAGCAGAGGTCACGTGATCTTATTAAACCCGCTCGACATCGGCGAGTAATGGAGACGTCGGTGTGATGAAAAAATTCCAAGTTGTCTCTCAAAAGTGGAAAACATTCTGATTTTAGCAGAAACAGTTTGACAAAGAAGACTTCCTGTCAGTGTTTGAGGACTCACCACAGTGAGGATGTTGTCCGTCATCTCTTTCTCCTGCTGCACGATACTTAACCTGCGAGGCCACAGGACAGGAAGTCAGTGTCGTCTCAGTGATTCATTCAAAACACAAACTGATAAAAAATCTCATTTTCAAGTTAACTGAATGTTTGTTTGTTTTCTGTCAGGGAACTCAAGCTTTGTTCCTGATCAGATGGTTTACATGTTCATCTGGTGAGGTCCAGGTTTGGTCTGTTTCTCTGGAAAGCTGCTGAGCACGATGGTCCTGATGGCCCTGAAAGGAGAAACGCGGTTAGATACGCTTCACGATATTTGTGTCTGTGAGTCGATTTGTTGGACAAAGTGACAACAGAGGTGACGTGATCATAAATAACCCATCAGTAAACACCAAGGTGAACAGAGCGTGGACACGGTCGTCTGTAATCGTCACCCTCATTACTCACCAGCGGTTGTAAATGACGACAGCCATGGCTGTGGTAGGAGGCAGAGTGGACAGGTCCAGGTCCACGTGTTTTACCCCCGGGGGCACTTTGCTCACACACAGGAGCTCGTTCAGCAACATGTTTAGGACCGGGATGGTCAAGCTTGCAGGAAGAAAGGTTCAGTTACTGTTTATGTGAAACATCTCACGTTTTCTAACTGAAGGGTACGACTGCATCATCTTAAAGAAAACATGCATTACAGACAAGCTGAAAATAATAATGAAATGTTCATCATAGACTTTAAAAAGCTGTGACTAAGAGACATTTACCCTTTCTCGAGGACATCCAGATCCCACTTCATGTACGCAGCGACCTTCAGTGCCAGCAGCTTCAGGGTTCGGTTTCTGCGGTTGTCTGCAGGAGGCTGCACCTGGTTCTGCTCGTTCACCGAGGGCTTCGACGCCTGCTCCAGGAACTGGACGATCAGCTGCCCCGGGGTCGGGTCTGTGGGAAACGTGCAAGAACAGATTTATAAGCGTCAATCCTCTTTACGGATGAACACCATAACGTTGAGCTGAGCTGAGCTGACCTGGGTTCGACTTCTGCAGGTGTGTCTCCAGCAGGCTGCCGTCCAGAAGGAACTCAAACCAGGAAGTCTGAAGAGGCGTGCCGGGCCGACTGCTGGTCACAGCAGCCACCCGGTCTGCTGCCTCCGCACTCATCCTCCCCTGATGAACACACACACACACATTTTGTGTTTATCTTTAAGAGGCACCACAATGAAGTAAGGTAAGCACTATTATCATTAAAATACATCATATAGGAAAAGTAACACTATTTTATACTTCCTTCCTCCACAACAGTAAAACTCTTTAGATTCTGCAAAGCTGCTTTGCAGAATAAGTTTATTAGTTTATAAACTAAGGATGTCTGGTCATATCTATCTTTCACACTTATTTGTTTACATCAAATACATTGTCCAGTTCATCATATTTTCTGTACATTTTTTTTAATCACACAAGGAATTACACCTTGGTGAACTTTGCTCTCTATGTGCAAAAGTATATCATGAAATATTTACAATAATTCACCAAATAAACAAAGACGAATTCCCATTCTTGAACCCTCACGCATTTTGTTGGTAAAAGCAGAACATTAATGTTGCATTCTCCCAGGAAAACCCAAGATAAATCAGCATGAAATGTTGGCTTATTATGTTTGTTTTTTTAAATCGCGAAATTAACTAGTTTGCTGCTGATATATGATAAATGTCGTGAAAAGCTTATTTCTTATTTCGTACCGTCCCGACTGGGCGGAGTTTCACTTTTCTCCAAGAGATTCAAAGGGATGAGCGACACAGATCCTTATAAGGGCAGCGGGTGCGCATAAATCAAGCGCACCTCTCCGCTGATGCGAGTGAGTCTGGCGGTGTTTAGTGCTAATATTTCAGCTAACCAGCTTCACGCTAAGGCCTATCTCTGACACAGAGAGGCGGATTGTCTTACCTCAACAAGGCCAAAATGATCAAGAAATGTATATGTGACTCAAATATAGACAAAAATATATAAAACTGAGAGCTACATCGGCTTCATGGACTGTTTGATTCTCACATAATTCATTCTGCGCTTCGCCATCGCGTCAGTGTTTCCGCTTCCGCCTCGTCGTCAAGGAGACGCACAGTGCGCAATGTTTGCGCATATTTATATTCTACAAAATCTATAATAATTCTAATAAATATTACAAAATTGTAATTTTTTATAATTTACAAAATTGATTTATTTAACAGCAAAAAAACAGAGGTAAAGTTTATTTGTATTATATAAAACCTATCTACAATATTCGATATTTATATTGTATTTACATTTCTTTTTTTATTAAAAAATACTGGTGTTTGCACAATGAACCTTTTTTTAATAGTTAAATACAATCCAGATACCTATGTATGTTAAATATACATCTGAAACATTGCGCATGTAAGACGTTTATTTAAATTAATTAGATTTAAAAATATCCTCACAGATTTTGTCATGGTGTAATAGGTTTAAGTCCTTTTGTTCAAGTGAATAATCAGACTCCTTTCTCTGACGCTGAATATTGTTTTATTAAGAAATAAAAAGACTTCATCTGTCGAGATATTATGAATATCCAGAAACATTGTGCTGTTTTAGCCAGTTGTTTTCAGTACCGTGTACCAGCTTGTTACGCAAAGGTGATATTAAATTAGCACAGATCAAGTTCATTTTTTATGTTGCCCACCAAATCTTTTCAATGTTTTTACACATTCCACACAATGTTAAGAAATGACATCATAAACTGTAAATATTTTATACAGTCTATGGATTACATCTATGAAGACTTTGGGAGCTACACAGCAGGCTGAAAAAGCAAAGTGAATATTAAATTTTTTTATTCATCAACATGTACACACTTTAATCTCCAGACGCTTCTCGATAAAACCTTTAACTTCAATACGTGGCATTTTGCAGAGGGACAATGATTGGCAACACTTCCATGACAGCACCAGGAGGAGGAAACCACCAAAAACGTCCAAATCAGAACCAGAGATGAGACAATTATAAGACCTCAGGCAAAGCATTAAAAAGATGTCAATCAGTCAAATACTAGATTTCAAAATAAGGCATCCTGATGTAGAGAATAAAGAGAGAAACAAAACAAAAAAAGCAGCTTGAGGACCCGCTGTCAGGATGCTCACAGTTTTCTTCAACGTCTCCCGTCGTTCCAGGCACTGCTGTTTGATTATTTTTAATGCTAAAGAGCAGCTGCATTACAAAACGAGGATTTAATGTGACAAGCAAACCACGTTACAAAAATCAAGCCTTAAAATACTGATCTTTCACTCCTTTAGGGGAAACTCCTCTCTTCTTTTTCTTCGATGTCGCTGGATGATTGTTGAACTGTTCACCTATAACAAAGCAGCTTAAAAAACAGACAAATCTTCCCCCATTACAGCGAAGTACTCAACACTCATTCACTGCATAGGTTCTCATCCAGAGCTCTCAGCGATCACATCGTTTTCAGGTCACATTTTAAGAACAGAATTTCCTGATATTCGTTAAAGGCCAGTGTGGAGCTAATGACATGATTCCAGTCTGACAATTCAAGAGCGTTTAAGAGGTCACATAATCGTTTTAGGAACTTTTATCATCAATGAAGAATCTGATCAAGAAGAATCAAAGAATCTGTCAACACAAAGTTATTTTTGTTAAATTAAGATAAAACGTCGAGTATGCAGCAGTGCTGGTGGCTGACGCTCTCGAGCAGTTAGCTTGCAGGGTTTTTTTGCGGTCTTAGGTTAGCATGTTAACATGCTATGAAAAAAAAAAGACAAACTGTGTATTTAGTCATAAAACAAGTGGTCTACAAAATCAAATAAAGACTGGTCTTATAAGTCAGCAGATTGCTAAAATTATTTCAAAAGAGAATATTTATGTTTGAGCAGATCTCAATCTCAGGTCACTTAGCAGAAACATTTCCCTCCTTTCAGTCTGGAGCAGAGCGCAGACGGACTTCGCCCTGCTTGAAAGCGTCGCCTTTGGAGGACAAAGACGACAAAACTTTTTTTTCCTCGAGGCCTCCACTCTCGTCTTCTGTGAAAAGTGAGACGCCTCAGGTTCAGTGTCAACCTCTCCCGACAGTAACAGAAACACCTGGATTATAAATCTACAGTACAGAGACATCCATCGGGGTCGAAATAATCTGTGCTCGGCTCGTTGTTCTGAACTCACACCTCCATCACTGACATTTGAAGGGTTTTTCTTTTTAAACAGTGATGAGACTTTTTGGAGCGCACACACATTATTGCAGTCGTCCTCCGAGCGTGTCGCGCTCACGAGAGTGACGTCAGTACTGAAAGGAGATGACAGAGTTGACTTTGTAGATGTGGTACGAGCGGTTCCAGAAAACTCGAGTGAAGTAGTTTGTGTAGGGCGAGTAGTTCATCTTTATCTCCTGGCAGAATCGCCCGTGCTTGGAGAAAGAGTACATCACTCCCTTATCGTAGAGGACCTGAACAGAACGAGAGCACAAGGACAGAGACTGGAGTTAAAAGCTCGTCGCGTCCTCTCACTGAATGCAGCGGTGTCTGAAAACGTTTCGACCGTCCGTCCCATAGCGGCGTGGTCGAAGACTTGATACTCACATGTCCGTTGGAGATGTCGAGCAGGTCTTTGATCCGACAGCTTCTCTGAAGGTTCAGCTCGTTACAGATCGACTCTTCGATGATCACATAGTTTGTCTTCTGAGCGCTCAGGATCTTGTAGACGTCCTCTGCAGACCTCATGGCATAAACCTGATACGTCTAGAAGGAAAGAACATCAAAAGTCTTTTTATTCATAAAGGTAGTTTAACATGTAAATAAAGTCCTTGAAGGGCGTTTTTTTTTTTCACTTTCGGAGTGAATCTGTCACTCACATCCTCGGTCCTCCTTAGCAGGTTGTTGTCGGAGTAAAGCGGTAAACTGGTCACAGCTGAACCCGTACACAGCTTCACGGTTCCTAACAGCTGAGGGCTGGCTGCAAAGACGGCCGCCAGAGGAGCCTGAGACCTGGAAGAGGAGGAGAAGAAGATGAAGACGACGTGAGAGGTTCAGGACGAAACAGAAGGTCGGGTCTGAGGACTTACCGGATCCAGCTGATCAGCTCGACCGTGTCCGGGTCGTAGAACTCGGGGAGGTCGGACAGCTCCGCTAAGACAC
The DNA here is from genome assembly GCF_947650265.1 of Symphodus melops. Classification (NCBI taxonomy): domain Eukaryota; kingdom Metazoa; phylum Chordata; class Actinopteri; order Labriformes; family Labridae; genus Symphodus; species Symphodus melops. Next base: position 21,118,336 of record NC_136708.1, read on the forward strand.
GAGGGCCGTACTGCGAGAAAAGAAGAGAGTGAGCATCTTCATGTGTAACAAGCTTCAAAGAATAAAGAGCGAGGAGTCTTACCTCTCTCCACAAACTGAAGCCGATGATGGTAGGAACCGCTGTGCTCAGGATCAGAGACTGGACGAGTGAAGAGAAGTCAAAGATGAGCATGAGTTTGTTTGATGTTGCTCAGGCATCAGGTTACCAGGTGATTTCTAATCTGACAGACCAGCTACTTTTTGGTACTCCAGGGACACCGTAGAATTCAGCCAGTTTGACTTTAATAGAGATTTGGGGTTTTTTTGGACACAATTACAATAAAAAGGGGAAATAACTGTCTTAATGCAGATATGTGTTGATGATTAATATCTTTCAGAGGTGACTCACCAGGACTACAGGGTGGATGGACTTCAGTCTGAGCCACTTAAACACCGTCATCCACAGCTCTGGAGAACACACGCCGAACGCTGTGAACATGCAGACGTACGGGGTCCATAAATATTTCATCCTGCGTGAAAGGAAAAAGAGCAGTTTGATTTTTCACTTCTGTTATAACAGAGAAGTTCTTTCTTTTTCACGTTCACTGCGGTTTTATTTGAACGCACCCGTCGAACAGCAGAGCGAGGCCTCCAAACAGCAGCGTGTGAAACACGTGATAGATGACCTGGGGCTGCTCTCCTATTCGTCCGTCTTCAAGTTTCAGGTTGGTTTGCATCGGCTGACCACTGCAGGAAAAAGAACAGCAACTTTAAAATCAAAGATTAAGCCGACAGTTTAAGAGGAGAAATGTTCTGTCTGTGTCTTCATTAATAAATCACAAGGAGAGCAGATTTAAGAAAAGTGACCAATGTTTGTTTCTGACTTTTAGGCCCCGCTCTCCCACCTGAGTCGTCTGTAGATGGTGTGCAGGGTGGACAGCAGGCACACAGACAGAACCAGGAAGTAGAAGGGAAGGACCGAGGCCTGCGTCAGGCGTAGAAAAAAGTCCTGATCGGGTGTCTGCAAACTCTCTTGGCACATCAGGAAGTTTGGGACGAAATCACTTTGAGAAGAGGAAAAGAAAACACGAGATTAGAGGAAACAGAAACTGAGGATAATACACACTGGTACTACTTAAACAGATCAGCTCAAAGACCACATCACGAAAGAATACTTTCACCGAAGAGTCTTTTTACTCACGTGGTCCTGTTGAGTCCAAATTTGACTTCCAGGAATTTCAATATGAAATCACTGTCACTCACAGGAACAAGTTTCTGTCAAAGGAAAACAAACCACCAGTTCACAGCAGCGTAAGTACAGCTGAATCCTGACCACTTAACCGACATGAATTTTACCTTGACCAAGTAGCTGAAGGTGATCCCTGTGGTAAAGACCAGGTGGAAATGTAGGAAGAGTTTCATGACTCTGGCCACAAGAGGTCCCATCTTCATCCTTTGCTGTAAAACAACAAATGTGGACAGCGGGTTCTTTTAGGTAGCGCCACTCTGAAAATGTCTCTGAGCTGAGAGGTTCAATCAGTGACGCTAACGTGACGGAGCAGCTAAACTCTACCTGGAAGTACCTCGCGAGCACTGAGCCGATCATGAGGCTGAGCAGAGGAGAGCTGAGCAGGGCCGGGTTCTGAAACTGGAACAGGTAGGCCAAGAACAGGGAGCTCAGGTACACCTTGTGAATGTCGGCCATCTTAACAAAACAGAAGGAGAGACACAGACAAAGAGAGAGAGAGAGAGAGAGAGCGAGAGAGAGAGAAACAAAGGGAATATGTTATAGAGTAAAGTCTGGTTTATACTCCTGTGCTGAATCTAGCCTGTTTATGATCCCGCCATATTCTCTGCTTGTTTGTTTACAGGTAACCATGGCGACTAAAACTGTGCTTTTTGGGCTCTTCTGCCAAATCATGAAGGGACAACACACAGATAAGGCTGCACTTGCTTAATTTCTTTCCAAAGATTTCTCCGGGTGTCCTACCTTGCGCGGCGGCACCAGGTCAAAAGAGTCGAGCAGGAAAAGGCAGAGGCCCTGGATGAAGAGCACGTAGTGACTGTGCTCCCACACCAGCAGGAAGGTGAAGGTGGTGGCACTCATGGTGAGATAGCAAATCATCTACAAGGACACACAGGTTGTATTTATCCGTCTGCACGGCTCGGGACAGACGAGCACAGATGTTTTGTTTTCTGAGATTCTCACTTCAGCAGCAGAGCTGACGTTGTTACTGAGGAAGCCGGTCAAAGCGGCGACCTGACACGAGAAGTAAGGCAGAGCCCAGTTGTCCCGCAGAGGAATGGCCTGGTCCACTTTGGTTGTATCTGCTCTGAGGGAGAAAAGACCCACGGACGAGTTGTAGAGCAGAGAACGACAAGACAAACTGTTCTTCACCGGAGACCAATAAATAAACATGTGTGCAGGATCCGTCTCACCTGTTGATCACGTACCAGCCCACGGCCAACATGCCGGCCACCCAGGTGCCGCTCATCACCCAGCTGCACACAAACAGAGCGGTGACGTAGACCGCCTGCAGGCCGAAAACCACTCCCACGTAGAAGTAGATGGGCTCCACGTCGTCCTGAAGGCGGACACAGAAACGTCAGGCTGTGTTTACATCTCTGAACGTGAGAGTTTGTTGTCTGTTTATAAAAGTTGGATTATTCGTACTTTCTTGCTCTTTAAGCTTAAAGCCCTCTGAAGTGGATTTGCATGATGTTGTGCTCTACCGGGGAGTTTCATCAGAATTTCAACTGAGTTGTAATAATTTAAAAAAATCACGAAGCAGAACTTCAACATCACGCTGTTCAACCGGCGTCTTCTGATCAGAAACTCAAATGTTTTCTTTAATCTAATCTAAATAAACATCTTAAAATAAAGTTTCCTGTAAACGTTGCTCAGCTTGAAACAGGCTGAAACGAGCTCACCTGGCTGTCTGTGACTCTGTATAAGAAGCTCATGATGACCTCCGGATACAGAGACAGACGCTCCACTGCGTTGATGGTTTGACCTGAAACTGTATTGTTATCCAGCATCAACTCGTAAAACCCTGAAAAACACAATACAACAAGGTCGGCGTAAGAGTTTATTCCAAAGGAAAGATCATCATAACCGTCAATGTCATGCAGTTTTCTTTTAATTTCTTTCTTCATTGAAAATATTAAGGCATATTTTCACCTCTTTCAAAGGATGGAGCTGCGAGCATGTGCTTGTAATAGTAATAATAGAACCCGCTGCCTTCCTGGAAGGTGATCTCACGCTCCAGATCCTGAGAAAACATTCAAGTTCTGTTAAGAATTGATGCCATACGGTGGTACAGTGAAGGCCTACTTCAAAATCAACACACACACACACCTGTCGAGTGGAAAACCAGAACTTCCTGTCATGATATGTTGACAGAAAAAAGGCATAAAGCATCCCGCATGCGACTGCAGCCAGACATCCGAAGAACACTCTCACCAGACGCTGCAGGAAAGCTGCTGAGGAGCGGAAATATAAAGTGAACGTCACATTATCCTTTACACACACAGAACATGCACGCATTGTATGATCAATATTATATCAATATGAACCCTGCACGCCCGTGCTCTTCTGGAAAGATGTTGCACCTATGTTAAACCTAATTTCCCTTCAGGGATCAGTAAAGTAATTTTCTGCTTCTGAACTATACAACTATATATTATTATTATTATATTAAACAGACAGCTCAAAGTGTAAAGGACATTAACTTACATGTAGAAGAGGTTTTGGCTGCTTTGACAGGTGACTCAGGTGTGTTTGTCTCCTCTTCTTCTTCTTCACCTTCATCTTTCTTCTGCTTTTCTTCTTCTGCTCCATCAGCGGACTCTCTCCCGTGATCCTCTGCGTCCAGCGGTCCGTTAACATCTGGACAGGTGTCACATCAGTCAAAAGTTAATTTATGAGAAGTTACCTGGAGTTGTTTTGGCTCAGTAAGCTAACTTGGGTGTTTAGTTAGCAGACAGCTAAGTTAGCTGAACTTACGTGCAGTGTCCTCTTCTTCTTCTTCTTCTTGTTCTTTTTCCTCCTCCAAAGTCTCTGTTTTACGACATCTTAAATCGGTCATGACGAGGTGAAATTAATCCGAGAAGAGGTGTCTGTTATGTTCAGACTGCAGCATGCTAGCTAACGAGCAGTTAGCTAACACAGGAGCTGCTCTGTGCGGACGATAAGACAAAAAAAGACTTAAGACTTCCGGTTCTCTTCCGGCTCTTCTTCTTCTTCTTCTTCTTCTTCTTCACCACAGCAATAAAGAAATAGTTGCTGTTTTTTCTTAGTGATGTTAAATATTTACGGAACCTCTACACTCAGAACTACAGTCTGACTGTAGCGGAAGTTGTGATGACTGTAATAGAAATCAGCGAAGGAGACCGCTGGCTGCAGACCATAGACTGTAACAGCCACGCTGGATGGGGGCGTGGTCTGATGTGGGCGTGGCCGAACACCAGATGGGCGAGACAGATTTAACAAACTTTCAATTTGCTAGATAATTGCAAGAAGTAAAAAATCTAAACCTGTATTTAAATGTAGGCTGCAGTATAAACAATTATTTATTTTTATTTATTGTTATTTATTATTATCTGTCATATTTATGTATTAACTTCTTGATCTTTACACCTGATCACTGTTATTTTAACCCTTTCAGATCACATCCATAATTATACTGTGCACCTATTTAACCCTATATTCCCCTAAACATCCCAAAAGCACATTTCTTTGGGGTTTTTTTTACATCAGACTCTGATCAAGTTGTCTTCCTCCTTCTCCTCTCCTCCTACCGTCCTTGAGTATGAACCTCACTATTGTGCACTATTATCAAAATCTAGGCCTACCTCTTTCTGTAAAGTCATGGTAGTGTGGTAAGTTATTATCATTATACAGGTTTAAGATTAGCTCCCGTCTTCTCTTCCCAGGTCAAACAAAGGTCATCACAAAGTCTCATCATGTCTCTATTGTGCGTCTTTGTGGGCCCTTCTGCCTGTGTCTGTTGTCTTGTACATCGCTTGCCCGATGCTGTACAGACTGGTTTAAAAAAAAAAAACTGGTTGTGAAAAGCAATGTATAAACTACGAAGACAGATCATGTCGCTGCTTGGGTTGTAAAGTCTCGGGATTTGTGGAGAGTCAGAAGAAACACGCTGACCCGTCTGATCAAATGTTCCAGTGAAAGCAGTTTAATCAAACACAGCAGGTTTTCCTTGTTGCATGCTAAGTATACAATTAACAGAAACATATGAAGTAGAAACAGAACATACATGCATGAGCCATAAATTCATCTGGGATGTAAATTTATAAAACAGAAAGTGGAAAGAAACCAGAGGCTCAAACAGTGAAGGAGCATCAAAGATGGAGCGTTAAAACTTCCCGTGTCTGATCCCAAATTTAAAAAACAGGAATAAAAACACAATAAATTAACATGTACTTGTCTGTAAATACAAGGCTGAAGTTGACATGAACACTGACATGTGATTATTGGGAGGCATCTCTCCAAGGGACTTCAAACACTCGGATAATTATTCAAAAGTGGAGCCACTGAGAGGCTCCAACTTCCTGGTCCAGAAGTTTAAAAGGTGAAGATAAAAACGGTGTCTTCACAGCTCTCCGTCGCCCCCTTAGTCTTCTTCTGAGGATTCCTTGGAGCTCTCAGACTTGTCACTCGACATCTTTTCGGCAATCGGTGCGTCTGTTTTCAGAGAGTAAGATCAGAGTCTGTATTTAGAGGTTCTATCACAGCATCGATCACTAGATTTACAGCTGGTATTCAAATGTTTACCAGCTAATCAAACTTATGTCTGAGCAGAACTTAATGATTGCTTTGGTGACAGAATTCAGTTAATGGACTTGAGCTTGTATAGCAGGTCACACCTACACAGGGGCGGCTGTGGCTCAGCGGCAGAGTCAGTTGTATCTCAACTTAAAAGTCGAGGGTTTGAGTGTCTTGCTCGAGGACATATGGGGGATCGAACCCCGTGACTAGACTTTCAGGTTGAGAGACGACCGACCCTACCACTGATCCACAGCCCCTCCAATGCTACAGCGTGTCCAGAACAAGTCTCACATCTTAATTACAATGTCGTTTGGATTTGTGAAAGCCTTTTTTAAAATCAAAGGTGAACAGGATGAATGCAATCTTTATTTGCGTGTGAAGTACCTGTGCTGGTTTTCTTTGGGCTCAGTGTCGCCTCGTCACACCTCTCCAGGGTTATTCTCAGGTTTTTGGTGACTTGTGGGTGTTTTATTTTCTTGATTAAGGGTTCATCATCTGAGCTGTCGTTTGAAGACCCTTAAAAACAAAAATAAAGAATAAAGCAGATTGGTTAAAACATTCTCTTCACAACTCAACAGCTTCTTGAATATTTGATTATCCAGAGAAGGTTTTACTGAAGGTTTTAACCCTGATACCAGGCCGGTCTTCGACAGTCACCGGTCCTTGCAGAGTCTTTACCTGATGCAACCGTCTGTCTGGACTTTTTGGGGCTTGCGTTCCTTTTCTTCGGAGTGGAAGCCTTTGTTTTTGTATTTGTTTGTTTGCCTGTGCTTTTTTTTCCCGCAAAGTTAATCAAAGGTTCGTCGTCCGAGCTTTCATCCGAAGGTTCTGCCCAAAAACAGACACAGCGTCCAGGATTTAGAGAGGCTTTTGACTGGGATGGTAGCAGATCGTATGATGATTAAAGCGACACGTACCTCGTCTCTTTCTTGAGGCGCGGCCTCGGGATACAGCCGTCTTCTTTGTGGTCTTCTTCACTGGTTTCTTCCTCTTGGAAATGAGGTTCACCAAGGGCACATCATCATCATCATCATCATCATCGTCCTCGTCGTGATCTGAACTGCTGTCTGAGGCTGAAGAGTCTTCAAACACAAGAAACTATTTGTAAAAACTCTGAATGAAACCTACACTCTGGCCAGCGTGATCAAAGTGAAACTGACCTTTCAGTGGTTTGCCTTTACGCTTGGGTTTGGTTTTCTTGTTTGCTGAATTCTTTTTAGGCACCTTTGTCAACTTCTTCTTCAAATCTGCAAGAGGTTCATCGTCTGAACAGTCGCTGGAAGACTCTGCGTATTTAACTGACACAGACAAAACACGTGTGGTTCATTGATGGAAACCCTTTCAGTGAGTCCTTCATCCACTCTTTTCAACACCTACCCTTTCTCGCTGCCACGTTCCGTCTGGCTTTTGTGTCTGCGATGGCTCTTTTAGAAGGAGTGACGCGGGTCTTTCTCTCGAGCTTGTTGACCAGTTTGCTCAGAGGCTCGTCGTCCGAGTCGTCGGAGGATTCTGTGGGAGGAAAATAAAAGTTGTGAAAAAGTTACCTGCTTCAGAGTAAAAGCGACTCTGTTGTTAAATCAGGTCGACGGAAACAACCCTCTTACTTTTCTTTTTGGCGCGGACTGTTTTTTTGGGTGGCACTGTGAGAGGCTTCTTCGCAGCTTTAGTGATCTTTATGAGAGGCTCGTTGTCCGAGCTGTCATCTGTGTTCAAATCTGAAGCAGTAACATGTACATTATAGTTGAAAGAAATCCAGAACATAAACAAATAAGAGAACACAGCTGAAGGTGAAGTAACCACCTGCTTTCTTGTTGCTGGTGCCGTTCGATCTGATGGGTGTGTTGCCCTTCTTCTGTGCTTTCTTATCTGGCGCAGGAACTCTCGTCTTTTTGATTAAAGGCTCGTCATCTGAAGAGTCATCTGAAGCTACAAAAGGAGAACGTATAAACTTTTAGGCTTTTCACATTATGTCAAGGACAACACATTCTCCTTCACAAGGCAGGATTGTTTGTAGTCTTTCCTTTTTCCCTCACCACTTTTAGCCTTCGCTCTGGACCCAGCAGTCGGGCTCTTTACACTCGACTGTTTCTTCCCACTGTGAGACTTTGTCACGAGCTTTGAGAGCGGTACGTCATCATCCGAGCTGGAGCCGTCTTTCCCTGAAAAGTTAAAAAAAAAAAAAAAAAACACTGGATGAAGTGCAGAACAAATAACACAACTGTTCTTGGTTAAAAATGTTTTTTGAAATGTAGACAAAGGGTAAAAATTAAATAAGAATAATACATAATCTATAAAGGTTTTTAAGAGGAGGTTAAACCCGTGTTGAAGATGTAAGTTCTTTTAAAAGTAATATTAAAACTAAAAGCTTTTCTCTCACGCTTTCTTGTGTTTTGTTTGTTATTTTTTAATGAGATTGTATGGTGTTTGTGTGTTTATCTTTGTCTGCTGTAAAGCACATTGGGTTTACGTTTGTATGAAATGTGCTATACAAATAAAATTGAATAAGAGACCAATGAACCAGAGATGCCTGACATATGTGACAGATGATCTACTGATGCTTCTATAATCAATGAATAACAGATTTACAGTACACGGGCCTGCAGTCAGTGTTCAACCTACAAGTATTACTTTGTTGTACGTGGCTTAGGTTTAACAACTAAAACTCAAACAGGCTGTATTTGGGGGTTTTTTTCCATACTTTGGTTGTAAAAGTCTGATAGAATAAAATCTGCTCTTTTTTCAGGATGGCTTCAGTTTGCATGTATTACTATGTTTATGAGTGCTTTAAGTTGTAGTTGCTAATTTACCTTTTCATTTACTCTGAAGGAGAGCAAACACACATCTTGAATTAATTACTTAAATGATGGTATAACTACCTGAAGAGTCTTGTCCCACATTAGTTAGACCTTCGGTTAGGCTGCAGTCCATTTTGTGGCGGATAAATAAACGTTTATCAGTAAATAAAGCTCCCCATCAGTAATACGGTGATGTTAGCTAATTTCGTTTCTTTCTTCACAGCTGTTTTTTTTTGTTGGTTTTTTTTGGCTGCTGCAGTGACCAGCTTTTCTTGTTTTGCGGATCAAGCCAGTCTTACATGTTAAAAATCAGTCTACCACGGGAGGCGGATATATGTTTAAAACCAGTTTCTCCAGTTATAAACTGGGATGGATGTGGTCCCAGTTCACGTTTGTTTTGTTTTTCTTCCGCGTATCTTAGAGAAAAAGGCGCGGAAAACGGCGCGTGTTGATGACGCTCCCCGACCTCATTTGTCCAGCGTGTTCGGAGGTTGCTTAGCAACAAAAAGTAGGCTACACCTAAACTGAACAAACACAAAATTAAAACACAAATCTTGAATAAAAAAGAAGCAGAGATAAGAATAATCTTATATATAATTTGACCCTCTTTATCAGAACATTTATTAACAAGTTTTTCCATAACTTGTTTTGAAATAACACTTTTTTTATAATAACTTTTATAATAATGCATATCAAAGTCATTCACTTGTTAGAAGAGAAAAAAAGCTAACTCAATTTTTAAAGGGGACATATTATCTTCCTTTTCCAACTTTTCAAACAGTCCCCTGTGGTCTAAATGAAACATCTGTGCTGTACTTTGGTCAAAATATCACATGAATGAAGCACCAGAAGAGGTTTGTGACCCTGTAGAAACCAGCTCTCTCAGAACACTCTGTTTTGGTGTGTGTCTCTTTAAATGCAGTTAAGCATTCATCTGTAGAACAAAACATTACACACAACACAACATATCACACCAAATTGTAGCTAATTTTGAGTCCTGCAACAATATGTCAAACCTAGCCTACAGTATTCAGATGAAGTGGAAAGTCAATCCATAATTTTTTCTGGTTTCATTCTGAAAAAAAACGACACAATTAGTCTTGAAGTATGGCAGTTGATAGCTCAGTTTATTAGACAGATACATGATAAATAATTAAGAACTAACATTTGACAAACAGGTCATGATCACCTAGATTTGCTGACGAAAACAGAGATATAAGGACCTCCATGTAAAGCTTTATTAGTCAACGTTAGTCAAACAAAGTGAGGGCATTGTTGTGCTGCTCTTCGTCTCAAGACCTCAGGGAGTTCATTGTTCAGGGACGAATATAAGAGAATACGGATGGTTGTGTTTTTTTGTTTAATTATCATTTTTCGGATAGTTGTTTCGATCACATCCCTGAGACAGAAATGGGACAACCCGGTGTCTTCTGATCCTTCTTTGTCCTACCTAGAATATAACTCGTCTTACACATTAGCTATTCATTTATTCTTTTTTTAATATATATTTAAAAAAAAAAAACAGTTAAAATCAAAAAGTGCCACAGCAGAAGTATGCATACTAGATATCTAACCTTTTATCCATTTTATCTCAATACGTATACCAACACATGATTCACAAATGACACAATACAAATCCATTACGGTCACATGAAACATTGGTAACTCATCAAATACAATTACATACAATTTCTTGAAACATGATCATAGAAGATTTAATATAAGTTAATTTATGCTTCGGTTGTAATCCGTGATTCGACAGTTTGAGAGCTTACCAGTGCTTCATGCACCCGTGTTTCTTAAATATGACATTTTATGACCATTCCATCACAAACATTTTTTACAGATCAGTTCATTTAACTCGTTTAACTCATCATCCGGTTTACAAGCACAGTGAACCCTGGTAGAGCGTTTCTTTTTTTCATCGAATATTCATTGCATGATGTAAATCCTTTTTGTATCAACAAACCCGTCTTTGAGCAGGATTTTTTGATAAAAAAAAACAAAACACGCCACCGCCTCTTGTTCTAAATGAGTTGAAAAATGAGGTTGTTTCAAGTTGAGTAATTTAGAGTACGGTGTGCAACGGTTTGTCTCAGGGCAACCCGTGTGTCGATGCTGGTGTGTTTTTTGTAGTTTGCAGTTTCATAGATATTACATAGCAGTCATCTTGCTGGCCTCCCTGACCCCGCTCAGGTAGGCTCCCGTCACAGTCTGCGGAAAATGTCTATTGGTGGCCTGGTGAAAAATCACAAATAACCAAAGACATTACAGGTAAATAATGATAATTGGTCCAAATTCACATTATCACTGTAATAAATGTTAGCAGACACATTACTATTACATGTTACCTCGCCAGCAAAGAAGACTTTCCCCTGCACGTCTTCAGCGAGGATGTCGTAGGCCTCTCCACTTCCTCCTGTCTTCACAAAGCTGTAGGACATCTGGGACCACATGTCTTTGCTCCAATGTGTGATGAAGTAATGCAGCGGCTCTGGGACCTCCTATTAAGAATGACACACAGGAAGATTCAGCAAAAGTTACAAGGGACACACAAATCAAGAAGAGTGAGAAAGTTTGCAACCGAGATGTCGTAAATTATGAGGCCAGTTTTTTTTTGCGGGAAGATTTTATAGGAACTTCAAGACTTTACCAGGGTTTCAAAAATCAGAGAACCAGGGTTATCTCGAACACTGAATACGTTACCTGTTCTTTGAAAATCTCACGCAGGACCTTGACGCACTCGTCCACCACCTCCTTGTCCTCCAGGTCCCGGACAGTCGGAACAGCATCACCAGTAATAACAGACATGAGGACAGCCTGCTTACCCTACAAAGCATATCACCACACATTCAAAGAAGGCTTCATACATTCATCTAATAATGAATTATTTTTATTTGAGCTGTATCTTACACACTTATCTACAGTGTGCCTAAAGGGACAGAATAACGTGCCAATTTTTGTGATTTAGATAAAATTCTGTAATTCTGCAATTCTGCAATATTTTGAGTTGTCGTGTATTATTTTACTGTAGGAATAGAAAAGGGAACAAACAAACCTGTGGGTCCATGTCGTAGAAGACACTGAACATGCCCCTCTTGTCAGGACTTGGAGGTATGTGACCAAAGTAGTCTGCTCCCTGGATTTTCTTGTCCCAAAATCTGTACGGGAACTGAAGAGCGATCTGTAAGCAGTTTAAAAAATAAATTTTACTGATGACCTGGACTTTTTAATAATAATGAAAAACATAAATATATCAGACTTCTTGTGACCTTTTCGATGATACCGGCCCCTAGACTGTGGATCGCTTTCAGTTTCCTTTCAGGAAGTGGAGGGTTGAACTGGATCAGGTTCTTTTGTAGTAAGGTCAACGGGACTGTGACAAGAACCTGACAGGGTAAAGATGCACAAACTCTATGTCATGACGTCGTGATAAGCAGCGGTGAATACAGCCGACATTTTCTAAAACCACACTTTCCTCAACTAACGTGTCCTCACCTTGTGTGCTGTCCACTGAGAGCCATTGGAGGAGGTAACTTTGACAACATCACCTGAGTAATCAATCGCCTGAACCTAGAATTTAAAACAACAAAAAAAGCTGTTTAGCCGCACAGAATATGCAATCTGGTTTCAGAAAGGTCATAACTGAAATAAAAAGGAATTAATTTAAAAGACAAACCGGGCATTTAGTGCGGATGTCGAGCCCCTCGCCTAGTTTGTGGAGTAACACGGAGTAGCCCTTAGTGAGTAAAGTGTGGTCACCTGAGAACTGGGCAAAAAACTCATTGTGGTCCCAGGATCTTGCCGATACCTAAGAAACAAAGGTCAGAACATTTTCTTCATCATTCTCCCTCTCCCGTTTATAAAGAAGGAAGTCACAGAAGATGGTTGATTGTTAATTGTGCCGACAGGAAAGAAGAATGTACTGAATCGTCTTCATTAACACTCAGAACATGTTGGGGGAAATGGATGCCTCAGGGTCGGCTGAGAATCTTGCAGCTCTTCACAGTACCTGGTCTAACGTGCTGCCACAGGCGTACTCCAGGTTGCTGAGATGAAACTGAAGCACTTTCTCCTCCAAATCACTGAACTGCATTCCAGACTCCTGCAGAAAGTTCTTCTTCACCTCCTGGACTTTTTCTGTAGAGAATCAATGCAAACAAGTCAAATATGTCACAAAAATAAGCAACCTCTTTTTTTTTTTACTTTTAAAACTTAGTTAGTTTTAATATTTACAAAAGCAACCTTTCCCATTTTTAATTGAATTTTAATTGTCTGATGATAAGAGGAATAAACTGGTTGGTTTAAGTTGTTAAAATGGTTTTACCTCTAACTTCACATTCAAGCGTAACGCTGAGTTTTAAAACAACAGTTCTGCACCTTTCAGCGGTGTGTCCTGGTTCTGCGACTTGTCTTTCCTCCACTCTGACACGACATCCAGGATGGCATTAAAGTGGAAGTCCATGCGCTTGTCGATGGCTGAGTCAGTAACCTGCCCCCCCTCCTGGAAGAGGTCACAGCGCTCTCCCAGCTTGTGCATTTTGATCCCAATCTGTAAAACAAGAGTGTAAAGTTGATGGAAGATCAGGTTTAAAATACACAACAGACCTTCAAGCTCTTCATATTCCTACCTGTTCACACATCAGGGCGATGGGGTTGTTCACACAGCCGTTGACAATCTGAGCTCCTCTGCCGACAGTGACGCCCAGAGAGGCGTCATCCCACACGCGACCTCCAATTCTCTCCCTGGCTTCAAGCACCATCACCTGTAGAGCGAGGATGACCAGGAGGTAAAGGCTCAGCTCTGCTACAAGAAAACTGGGTAGAAAATGTGCGACAGAGCTTTTACCTGAGTGCCAAAGTTTTGCAGCTGACGCGCAGCAGCCAGACCTGACGCCCCGGCACCGATGATAATAACGTTTCTCTGCAAAAAAATAATCAGATGTGGGAACGCTGTCAGCTTTAAAGAATGTGTGCTTTAGTTAGACGAGTTAAGATGAGGACTCACGGAGCTGTATTTCTCAGGGAGCAGAGGCCGTTTCACTGCCAGCACACCGGTGTTTATGAGGCCCTTCCTGGTCATGAAGTGCAGCACGCGGTCCATCTCCTGCACGCAGCGCACACGCACCAAACCCCGCACAATGATGTTCTCAGCACATGTCTGAGAAGTCAGAACCTCCTTAAGGAAAACACACCAAAAAGAAAAGATAAACATAAACAAATCAACATCTTGCTGTTTGATGTTATTCAACCACAAATGTCTACTTCTGTTGAAAACCGTTAAAAGGTCAAAAACATTGAAGACACTTTCAGAGGACGTATGCCGTGTACCGTGCAGTTTTTGTGCCACGACGCCAGTATGAGGTTACGCAGAGCCAAATACATGGTAGGATCACGGGAAAATTCTGGAAACTCATAAAGCTCATCCAGCTCCATCATATCTGGTCGCACACACAGAGCCTTCCCACACTCGTTGGGCTGGTAGAACGGCTGAAAGTACGGACAAAGACCTGGAACTGAGGGACACGACAGAGATAAATACAAAACATGTTACAATGTGGTTAAGACGGATATTTCTAAAGGGAGGCCGATTAAGAATCTCTTGGGTGTGTTCTCCCAGCTCACACATCTGCATATCAAGGAATGGTAAAGTTTGACTGTTGAAGGCTTCAGTTCATCTCCCAGTCAAAGACTCACTCTGAGGCTGGACGGCTCTGCAGTGATCGGCCCTGAGCTCAGACAAGTTAGTGGAGGAACCTGATGGACTCATCCCCACGCAGTCAGGGTAGTACGCAGCGAGGAAAGGGCTCGCTGGACTGTCTTTGAACAACGGCGGCAGAATCAACATTGAATGCCACCAGCTGTCGGTCACCTCTGCCACTCTCTGTCAGAAATCAACAAAACGAGAACGAGACCATCATCCTCCTCCTCCCTCTTTGCCTTTTATCAAGTGTGACACACCATAAATAAAACAGCTTGAATCACAAAGTAAATGATCTAACAGGCAGCAACAGCTTACCAAGTCCTCGGGTTGGGAGCACTGGTCCGGTCCCTCACTCTGCAGGAAGAAAGAAAGATAATTGTCGGTACATAAGAAATAAAATAAGTTAAAAGGGATACTTCACCCATTTGCATGAAGCTGTGTATCATTAGAAACATGGTAGTAGTGGTAGTCGTCTCAGGGCAAAATGACGGCTGGATTCACCACATTCAACACTACTACCATGTTTCTAATGATACACAGCTTCATGTAAGTGGGTGAAGTATCCCTTTAAGTGTAAATCCTCTTTCCTGTTACCTTGATGTTGTTGAACTTCATGCCGCAGCGGTACGTCGCCGCCAGGGAAGCAGTGAGCTGGATCTCTTTAGTCAGCTGTCGCCACTTTCTGCAATCCGGTCTCGTACATTGAACCTGAAAGGATCAAGAGAAGAAGGAGGGAGAACTTAAACATGTGACCGTCTGTTTTGATGAAAAGGTACAACAACAGAAAAAAAAAAAGCCGCCTGCATTTACCCAGAACGGTAGCTGCTGATCTGCCATGAAAGCTTTGAGACTGGGCTCACTTTTCCCGTTACTAGTCCACACTTTCTTCCACAAAGCAAAAGTCTCATAACCATCTTTGTGACTGCCAATGGAAAACAAAGTGGATTTTATCCATAATGAAGTTGCATACATACGCTATATTAACACAGCAGCGTAAGTTGATGCATTCATGGTCAGCTGTTCTGTCAACATTACCTTCTGTAGTAGTGATCAAAACATTCGTTGCAGAAATGCTCCCCGCATGACAGATGATACCAGCGAGATGTGTATCCATTTTTAGCACATCTGGAAGAACACATAAGAACTGTTGTGAATGGCAGTCAAACCTGTGTGTGCACATCAAGGCCGAATATATACAGGTGCAGGACAAATACTGTACTAAATCTATTAAGCGCAAGTAGATTGAAAATGCTCTTTGCAACCAATCACATCCAGTCAGAAAAAAATAAATAATCGAGCTTGATTCAAAGGGAACTGGATTTAGCTGAAGATCTTGAAGACTTCTGGAAGAGAGGAGACATGTCTTCAACATCTTCAACGAAGTCCAGTCACCTCTGGATCAAGCTTTGGTCTGGTTGTATCGTATAAAGAATCAACAATACCTTTCAGACGCACTTGCAAAACAAACTGGGTATGTGGCGGAGCATCCAGCCTTCTCACACTTTCTGTACTTCTTCTCGGACTGGTCGTCCTCTTCCTCTGTGTCCGTGGCTTTTCTTTTGCTCTGCAAGAGAGAGGGTCACAAACGGTCACCGGAAGAACTTTATTGTTCTTTTAAACACAACAGAGGTTTTATTGAAAAGTGAAGATGTGCCTTATTTGTGAGGGGGGAAACAGCCGCTGATATTCTGTCATTACATACAGAACCATGTGGGGATTCTGTATGAGATACAGATCATCACTGTATTCAGCAGGGAGACAGAGGTTAAAGGTGAAGGCTGCAGCTCACCTGTCCAGGTGGAGGGTTGTTGGTTCGCTTCACCCGGACGTTGATCTGCCTTCCCGAGGAGCGCAGGGTCTGGCCGTCCCCCGGTGATTCCCCGGAGCTCCTCTTCTTTGCTCGCCGAGCTCCAGAGGCATTCCCGGAGTAATCTAAACACGAGAGACACACACACAAAAAAACAATGAAAAATGCAGTCCTGCTTATTATTATAAAAACACCTTGTTCAAATGCATCATGTTGAACGTGTTATAAATAACCCAATGATAAAGAAATGTAAAAATAGAAACGCTGATGGCAAATAGACACATTGAAAAGCTCTTTAAACCAGCCTGTCACATTTAGCATTTAGCAACCATTAGCAGCGTGCAATAAAGACTGACCTGCATCCGACAGCATGACTGACTGCAGTATATCTCCAAAAACCCGGGTTTAATTCAGCTTTATTTCGTTTTTTTAACGTTTTGTTATTGTTACACGCGTCTCCCTCTTATTGTTGTGAGGGGGGAAATCAATGCGCCGTGTTTTTAGCGTGAATACCACTTCCGGTTTAAAGACGAAACGGGCGTTCCGTTTTTTTTCCGCTGGGTTTTTTTACTCCGCTGCTCGCCGTACTTACAGGGTAACCATGGCAACAGTAGTACGCTGTCAAACTTGGGCTTCATAAAGGGAAAGAGAGGAGGGGTGTTTGACGTTTATACGAGAGGGGGTCTTTTTTGTTAAAAGAAGAAGACACCCGTAGTTTAGGTTAATTTTCTTGTGAAGTTAGCTTTCTGGTATTTGCAAACAAAAACTTTTTTCTTCTTTCTTTCTTTCTTTTTTTTAAAAAATAAAATATGTACGAGAGGCTGCTTCCAACGTGAAACAGACGGAAGCCCGAGCACCTGGATGCATGGATCATGTTCAGCTTTACCGCTAAAGGGAAAAGTTTAAGTTTTCTCGAAGTTTCTTAACATTTTTCAGATGGATTCAGGCAAAGTGTTGCACAGAAGGAAACAGGACACTCCTGTGATCCGACCAAAAGCATCAGATGAGAACCAGCTTCTACAGGAGGTACAGTAAACACTTTATAATCTCTTTTAGTCTTCAGTAAATATCTTTACAGTGTATGCTCTTAAGACCACCAGAAAATAAATTGAAAGTCAAGCATTGTATGTTTTTAAATTTTAATTGTATTGATTAAATCATCCTGCTATTTATTATGGAAAGAAGTAGCTCATTCAAAATAAAACTGCCTTTTTACACTGGCTTGTCTACCAGGACATAAAACTGCACAGCAAAGGTAAACAAAGGTAAACATCTAAATCCTCACAAGCTGTTATAATCTACATATTTATGTTTGCTGATCGTGTGAAAAGTTATTATAATTATCAACAAGCTTAAAGGCTTCCCTCAATATGTGAACACACAACATGCTTGTGTTGTGAGAACTGCTCTGTATTACTGTAACAGTAAAGTGCTAGAACAATGCATACAAAGAGACAAGGACAGTAAAGACACAAACACTGCAAAATACTGAGACATCAACAAGTATAGACCTCAACAAAATAGGACAACACCGAACAATACGAAATAATAAAAACCTGACAAAGAAAAGAAGAGAGAGAGAAAGGGGGACGTGAAGATGGTACTTTCTGTACGGTGGCTTTGAGAGGGAGAAGAGAGAATTGGTATCCCTTTAATGGAGAGAGTCATAAACTGGAGAGAACTAGGAACAGCATGCTTTGAAGAACGGTGTGAAGCTGCCAAATATGGTATTTGATTTTTTCACAGTATGATGCAGATTGTTTTGGGGGGTTGTGTCTTCAGAAATTAAAGAATTGATTTTACAATGTTATTGCCTTGAAGTCTATTTGTCCTCAAAGAAGAACGATAACTGTCAGTAATTCATTCATTCATTCAACAGGTCAGTGCTAAAAGTCTTGAACTCAGTAAGGTGATTCGTCTCCTTGAAGATCCTTTGACCGTAAGTTAAATATTAATGTCAACATGATTACCAGTTTAAAGTCTTTTATATCATTTTAAACACTCATCATTGTTGATTTTTTTTTTTCAAAGGCTAAATTGAAGGAGCGACACCTTTTTGTCCTGAAGAAACTCCTGAAGAGAAGCCAGATTGGTTTTGTATCCTCTCCTCTGACGTTATCGCCTGACGATGCAAAATTCTCTTTTGAGACGCGTCTTTTTCCACAGGTTAAACTCTCTCAGGTGTCACACACCGCAGCAGTTTGTCAGATCGTCCCCTGAGAGCTCCCCTGATACAGAGATGGAAATAGATGTGCTTTTGTGCAATCGAAAAAAAACCCGCTCCCAAGGCGCTAATTTTCCGCTGCATCTCTTTGTCTGTCAGCGTTTTCCCTGTTCTGACATAACCTCAGTTATCACGATGAGTCAGTGCCCCATCACTTCAACCCCTTTGCCTGCAATTATCTCTTCACAGATGAACACCAACATGTTAGAACTTCTTAATTTATTTCAAGCTTTTGAAGGACCTGACCGGTATCGCCAAAATACTCAACATCTGTGCTGAGAAGGGGAAGGATCACCCTGAGTACTTGCCCTTCTTATGTGAGGCGCTCAAAATGTGTGGGTAAGTAACTCAGAAATGTTGATGTTTTCTCCCTGACATTATCTGAAAGGAACATTTTTCTTTCCTGTATCTCAGACTCCCCTTCCTGAAGGAGAAATCATCCGACGAGCTGACGTATGCCAAGGACGTCGTGGAGTTCCTCTCTCACATGGGTACACAGATCAGTTCATTCAGAGACGTTTCCATGGTTTTGCACACCACTGTATTACTCAAATTAATAACTTCAATAGCTATTCAGAGTTTTCAAAGCTAAGGCTTTTTACCTCGAAGCAGACACTGATTTAAATGTGTTTTTGCTTTTAAGAAGATGCTAAATTAACATTAATTAACAACACATAAAATAGATAAACATTTAGGTATGATGCATACTGATCTCCGACTGGTCCTGTGAGAAACTAATGCTTGCAAAAGTTTCCTGGGTATGTATTGAAAGTGCATAAACCGGCAGTGGAGGAATACAGACGCTATTTTGGCTGCATTGGTAGCCAAAGCGGTTTGATGCGAATTCGCTGCAATCAGCGTCGAGGGGGTTTAAGGACTGATTAGATTGTTTTTATTGCTTTAAGAACAGACTCACTTTCTTTTAACAGGAGCGAGAATGACGAGTGACCCTGACTGATGTGTTTTTCTTGGCAGGGTGTCTGATGAGGGTGTCAGATTTTGAAGTGAGACAGCAGATAGTTGAATCAGTGAAGTCGTTCTACAGCTGCGTGGCCCCCAAACATCTGCTGGACGGTATGGCCCGTCTCACAAAGACAAAGCCTCGGACTCTCCCCTCTGAAAACCGATTTTCTAGACTTTCACTAAGTGAGGCTCTCTCATGGCGTCTGTGGTGGCATGCTCGTGGTTACAGGTTTCTTTTTAATTTCTTTATAATATAATTTCTTTAATATCTATATTTTTTATCTATTTTTCTTTTATGTTTTTATTATTTTCTTCTGAGACTTCTCGCCTTCTTTTCGTGGGTCCTTATTTTCATCAGACATGTCAATGTTGTATTTCTTCATGTTATTGATGCTCCAAGAATTTCCTTTCAAGATGATGTAAATCATGTACACGTTACGTTTCCTCTTCTGTTCCTTACGTCTGTCATTATCTTTGTTGTTGTCTCTTTTCTTTCTTTTGTTTATCTTACAGTTCACATCCTACATCCAGAAGTGTATATAACTTTTTCCTCCTTATTGATTTTTTTCGCAGGACTCCAGCCAACCTCTCCGGGTTACAGGCTGCAGCTTCTGGAGCACAGTGATCTGGCTCAGACTTTGCTCCTCTCCATGGCTGCGTTGGAGAACCAGACCGCCATCAAGCTGCAGCTCTTGCAGACTCTTCTGATCCTCTCTGGCTCCTCTGGTCAGCAGCTGATTATGTTTAAGATTGGTTGAGATGATGAAGGAGGAGATCTGTCAGAAATGTCAATCTACCTAATGACCTCCTTCATTACATGAAGCAGCCAACCCTCAAGAGCTTGAATCATCCCATTATACCAAAGAACAATCAGACAAACAATCAAAACTGTGATTTTAAGTGTTCTTGTATCAGCAGCTCAGTGGGTTTTTCTATCAATCATCATATCGTCTTAATCACTTCTTATTTATATTTAACCACAGATTTGAACTGCGCATCAATGCTAAGAGCGGGGGGAGCTGGGACGATTTGTCTCCACATGAACGAACCCGATGCGTCTGGTCAGGTTCTGTTCTACTCCTCTGAAATCCTCTGGAACCTCCTGGAGCGAGGCAACAAGGCGGAGGTCACTGCCCAGCTCAGCAGCATGGAGTGTGTTGTGTACGTGTCTTCTGTGCGTTTAGGTTTATTTACAATATGGCTGATTTGGACAGCGTGTCAAGAAACCTCATGTATCAACATGCCTTTTTAAATACAAAAGATAAACAAGTTAAGTTATGATTTAAGATTTTTGTTTATATTCCGTCTTATAAAAATGTTTTAGGTTTGCTTACTGTTGTGCTCTGGTCTTGTACATATAGATTTAACCCTTTTTTGGTGTTATTTTTCACGTTTTTCTTAGATCTCTAAAAGAAGCTTTTTTTTACAAGCTGATGAACAGTGTCAATCACTCTGACCTCCAACTCCGAAATGATCTGCTGGTGATCACAACTCTCATCGCCGATAATCCAAACTCTCTGCTCATTGTGAGTACAAAATAGATAAAGGTCAGGCAGAATTACATTAAAGGTCACATATTCTCCTCCTTTTTAAAAAGTATAAATAAGTCTAAGAGTTTCTTGAAATGTTTGTGAAGTGTGTTGTTGTAAATCCACTCTGATCCTGTGTTTGATCATGTCTATAAACCCCTCTATTTCAGCCCTGCTCAGAACAGGCTATTTCTGTGTCTGTAGCTTTAAATATGTAAATGAGCTGTGTCTGACCACGCCCCCTCTCTGGAAGGACTCGGGTGTACTCTGTGCTTTCTGGCTCCATGTCCTATTGTTTACGATGAGAAGGCAGACTCAGAGGGCAGAACAAACACCTAGCTGTGGGAGTGTCACCCACCTGGGGGAGGGGCTACTGCCCTTTGTGATGTCATGAAGGGAAAATCTCCAAACGGCCTGTTTGAGCACACATTTTCTGAAAAGTGGAGCAGGCAGAAGACGGACTTTTCTCATTGTTGGGGGGTTTGGAGACACATAGAGAAGTCTATTTTACAGAATATGTGACCTTTAATTATTATTTTTTGTCTCTTCCCTGCAAAGCATATTAAGATGATAGTATATTAAGTCTGATGATATATTTCGTCGGTGTCTAATTTTCAGGAGAGTCTGTTTGCCAAACAGCTTGTTGTTCTCGCCACATTTCCAGAACGTAAGGCCAAGCTTTCCCTTCAAATTGAAGTTTCATTTTTAAATCTGAATGGGTCTGCCTACTTTACTACTGTACCTTTTACTCCTGTGCTTATGTTTCAGTCAAAAGTCAAAAGTCTTTGGTTCACAACCTCAAGCTCAACTTCAATAACGATGACTTGAAAATGAAGAAGCTACTGTTGAACCTGTTGGTTTTAATGTCGAAGGACTTAACCGCCCTGCAGGTCAGTCTCACCCTCACTGACTTTATCTGTTCAGATACACGTAATGCCTCCCCTGACGTTAATCCTCCATGTGTCCCTCTCGTAGCTTTATAAAGATGAAATGGTTATGTCGTCGCTCCTGATGCTCGTGAAGCCGCCTGCTGCCTCCTCCGGGCGGCGTTCTGGTTCACGCTCCTGGTCCCCCGTCCAGCAGGAGGAGCTCATGCTGCAGGCGCTGGCCACCCTGGCTACCATCGCTCCCCTCATGTTGGATGATTTTATGACTTGTCAGGGAAATGCGTATCTGCTGCTCGTGCTGGACTGGTGCGTCTCACAAGGTGAAGAATGAAAACCAAAACCATCAAACTTTCCCAACTCAAGAAAATATTTTACGAGGTCCAAAATAATCAAAATCCTCTTTTAGGCTGCAGAGATCAGTCTGATAAACGGCTGCACTGGGTCAGCATCTGCAATTTCAGCACAACTTTATCCTTTTTATTTTTAACAATGCTTTAATAATATGGAAACTGTGGTTTTTGTAGTTTTTCATTTTAGAATATCGTTTGTCCCAGATTCTTACTTTGGTCAGGGTCACAGCTTCCACGGCACAGGAGGACGAGGCAGTAAGAAGGCTCAGATGCGGCATTGCATCCGAGTGCTGAGATCTGTGACGTCATCGGGTGAAGAGTCAGTCAACAAGGACCTTTGTGATCAAGGTCTCATCCACCAGCTCGTGGGTAAAGGAACTTAAATCTTGACTTTGAAATCAGAAATATGAACAGAAACCTTTGAACTCACTCACAGAGATTTGTTTTGTTTATTTTTTTTCAGGGGTTTTGATGCAGATGGAAGCAAGTCCTGATGAAGAGGATATAGTCACTGTAGAGATTAAGTCAGATATTCAACTAATACTGTCGGCGATGTGTGAGAGCGACATGCACAGAAAGGTAAAGTAGAGGGAAACTCTCACGCTTTGGAAGGACCCTCGATGTTTAAAATATAATTCTGTTGTCTCGGATCCAAAAAGGCAGGATGTAGAAATAACTTTGATTAGTCACACGCAGGTTTATTAAACGCAGTTGGTCCATATTGACGGTGCTGATGCGATGTACCACAGGACCTGTTTGGATCAGAGGGTGTCGAGATGACGGTTCACTTCTTGAAGAAAGGCTCCGACATGTTCTACAGCGGCCTGGGACACAACAAGCTCATCCTGTCCACAGTGGACTGTGTCTGGTCAGTTCAGACCGACCTTTTATATTTATTATGACCTTACATTGTCATGCATCGCTTCATTAAAGACGGTAAAGGATTATGTTGATCATCTTCTAAAATCTGAAGTTAATGTGGAACTTTTAGCATCATCATCCTCAATCATTTCAGATTTCTCTTGTTCTTAATTTAATATATGTCATCCTTCTTCTCTTCATGTGACTTAAAAGATGTCATGTTTTAATAGCTGGATTAACAGCAGTTTCCCCTCAGGTCCTGTATTGTTGGCTGCTACACCACAGAGGATTACTTTCTGGCTAAAGAGGGAGGCTTTCTTCTCTTGGAGCTACTCAGTGTACGTAGCCATGTCATTGTGCACCGAAATGTAAAAATGCTACTAAACAAATTAATCAGGTATTCCTCTCTAAAAGTCCAGCCCCAGATGTGTTCATAGCAACATCCTCGCCACGCTCCTGGAGCTTTGTGACAACCCCAACACGCTGTCCCACATCCTGAGCTGGAGGGGCGACGGCGGTCAGACGGCGCCTGGACTCCTGCTGCAGCTGTGGAGGGAGGAGGAGAAGGAGCTCAAGGTCAGCAGGAACAAACACGGAGGGATCGCAGGTCAGTCTGCAGCTCGACAATAAACCACGATGAGCCGGTCTGTGATTGGTTCACTTTATGATGAAGAATTCAAATCACATACATTTCCTTCTGGGCACCCATTTCTAGGCGGTTGTGTTGCGTGCCCTTAGAGGCTGTGGAGCAGCGGCCTTGGGTTCGAATACAATGGACCCTTATGGCCTCCATGTTGCTGTTACCTAGCAACATCATTCCCATACTTTCACACCTCGAACGCAGAGCCTTTTCTGTTCACGACTTCACGACTTTACAAGTTCCATTTGAAAGCCGCAGAAGTAGTTGGACGGCGGTATCCATGGTAACTAGCAGGAATACAGTAGCAAGTTTGGGTTGCCTGGCAACAGATCAGTTTCAGCTGGCATGTGAGCGTCGTCTTCACGAGGCCTCCAAGAGCGAATCACAGCAGATCTAATATTCACGACGACATCACTCCCTCTCATGTGACGCCCTTCTTCTGTCTCTAAGTGAAACGTCTGTCCCGCTCATTTCTGCTCCTCCACTTTTGACCTTCAGATCCCAAGAGACCCATCCTCAGCGTGTACCAGGAGGACGACACGCAGCTGTCGTTTTCTTCGAATGAACTGAGTCCAGCAGTGCTGGAGTTAGCAGAGAGTCTACGCGCAAAGATTTACTCCATCTTCTGCAAAATTGGTAAAAAAAAAAAACCTATTCAAGACATGTTTTAACTCCAATGGCTGAAGTCTCACTTTTTTCTTAAAAAGCATCAACAATCGCCATATTGACAAATGTGGTATTGACGTTTGTTCACCGTGCAGCCTTGAATATGTCGTTCACAACATACACTCTTGTTTTTTCCAATAAAACCTTTTAAGCTTAATGTCAATGTTTGTTCAGGAAAAGCACGCAGTGGAGATGTTTTATGTAGAAATAATAATGACTGGGCGCCAGATGGCCAAACGGGGGTTTTTCTTTCCCCATGTACAAAGGCTCCTTGTTGCAAAGGATGTTGGTTTGAATCCGACCTCCACTCTCTCAGCTGTCCTGTCTAATTGCAGCATAAAATGTTAAACTTTCACAGGTTTCCACGACCTTCCTGGTTTGTCAACAAAAGATTTTGTGACCTTGAGTGTCGTCAGGCGGTATCTGGACTTCAAGGTAGAACTGTTGTTTGTAACCGTGCCCATTTTAAACAAGGACTATATCAATTTTACAAGACATTATTGTTTTCAAATCCTCCACGTATAAGCTCATGTGCATTTCACTTTGGTCGACTTTTCTTGTTTCTTTAAATTTTTAAATACAATTAGTTTGAATTTCAGATAGTTTATGTTGTGACGATCAGGTTTACGAACGATCGAGAAATTCTCAGCAAAAAAATGTTGAAGTGTCATTTTAAAGCACAAACCGAGGACGACACAGGATCTGTTTGAAAACACGGATGTGTTGATCACGCTGCTGCAGGTGGGCGAGGTGTGGGACGAGATCAGCAGGGAGCTGAGATCAGAAGGTGTGAGGCCGATCTCCCCGGACGAGGAGGCTCTGAGCACTATCTGTAAGATCGCAGAGGACACAGCGAGGAGGGTGGCAGCAGAACAACACAGCATGCTGGAGCAGCGGAGGAAAGAGGAGATGAGCGAGGAGGAGCTCGTGTACTCGGAGGTGATGAGGGATAAAGAAAACCTTCAAATATTTTCTATTGAAAAAAAAAAACTGACTGAAAAAACTTTTCTGTCTTTGCAGATAAAGTCTCACTGGAAGCAGCGGGAGCTCATGGCCAAGTCCTGGGACAGCTACATGTCCAAGACTTCAAATTCAGTCACTCTGAAGGTTGTATCCTTTAAACTTAGAGACATCACCTCAACTTGTCATTGTTGTTACTATAAACACATTTCAGCAACAATATTTTTACTCTAAAAGTTTTATGTTCTCGTTCAGGAAGTCAAAGCGCAGAGGGAGAAACAGAGTGAATCCTGCAGACCCAAAGCGGCGGATGCTGCAGGTCGTCTCACACAGGTCTCTGACAAACAAACAAACAAACCTTTACAACATTGAATATAATAATAAATTATTTTTTTTAAATACTCTACGAGGTGCTCTTCTCATTTTCCTTCCGTGTTTTTCAGCATTTCATCGGGAGGGTCGTATCTGTAGAGACCACTGACGCTCCGGGACCGGCAGGAGTGAGAGTGACGCTCGCCAGAGCTTCCATCAACTCTGCGGGTCAGGACCGAGTGGCTGCAGCCAGACAGGACCAAGAATACGTCAGCCCGGTTCCTGTCAAAGACTGATGACGGCAAAGAATCCGATTCAATACAAACATTAATAATGCATCTTTATTTTTCATCTTTTTTTCACTTTTATTTACGTCACACTCAAATCTGAGCTTCCTACAGACACGGCGTGTCGCGCAGCGTCAATAATGGAGAGTTCTGTGTGACTTTTGCAGAACGTGCAGACGTGAGGTCACTGAATCTGCACAATCAGCATCTTGTAGTCTAGTCCATCTTATATGGACACACACACACACACACACACACACACACACACACACACACACACACACACACACAGCACTGAATGCTCTTTGTGTTCGGATGCACATTACAACTTCTTAGAATCTTTTTTATTAAATAGATAAAAACAACGTTTAAATTTTATTTAGTGTTTATTAGAACAGAAATGTAATTCATGTGAAATATAATCCAAACTTTTAGTCGTTCACATGCAGAGCTTTACACTCTGAGTCACAACAGTCTGAATGTTTGTCTATGCATTATTTATTCTTTTATGTAACCACAGGGCAGCATGAACAGTGAGACCCTGGACAATCAATGTGGCATCATGGAAACCGGGGTCTTATGTAACGTCAACATAACCAATAAACCCCTTTAAATCCAGAACATACGTCCAGCTCGGTGAAAAGTTAAAGGCTCCAGCTCTTTGTGCGTTCAGCTGTGACACCCTTTAAGGACTCCTCATCCACAGAGTTTCATCTTTAGTGTTTTTGGGTTACATAAGTCACTGCAGCGCATTAACACACATGTTCCTCCAAGCGTGCAACATGCTGCACAGAGACACTTTCTTCTTCTCTCCCCGCTCTCACCCACTTTACTGGCTGGATGGTCAAATCATCTCTGACAGGCTGAAGCTTTTCATGCAGCAGTGTGTGTGTGTGTGTGTGTGTGTGTGTGTGTGTGTGTATGTGGAGCCGGTCAGACTGGGATGTTCATGCTGCACAAAAGAGCAGGGACACACAGGAGGCTCTTCAGTGCGACAGGCTGTTAGTTCAGGCTGCTGCGGGGTTTCACATGCTGACTGACTGTCGGTGGCTGCTGAGCTGCTGATGAAGGTGAGGAGCAGCGTGGGTGCTGTTTTTAAGGAATCCTGCTGGGTGCTCGTCGACCTCCCTGAGGAGCTGCAAACTTCTGTGAGAAACTCTTTTTGTTCTTTGTTTACACTTCAGCTTTCTGTTCAAACTTCAAACCATCACCAGTTTAGTTGGTTTAATATTTAAAGTTTAAAGACATTTAAATTAACTGTTTTTAGATCTGGATCTTTTAAAGATGTTACCACCAGTGTTTCAGTGACATTATATGATCAACTTTTGCAAACTTTGTGAGAAGTAAAACACGGCGTGAGAGACTTGAGAGTCAAAACTGAGGACGAGCATGTTGGCTGGAAAAGTCACTTTTTAATAAATCCTTCAGACGAGAGCTGGATGGTGGTTTTCTTCTCGTTACCTATTTGTGCTTTTTTTTTTGTGCATCCAACCACTGAAGGATGTTTGTGTCCTTTTTTGATTTTTTATTCAGAATAGTTCGACAGCAACTTCTCTGGCTGCTCGATAGATACACTTTAGAATAAACATTAAAGTTTAACACAGAACAATGAAAACTGTATTTAATGTAATTTTATTGGTGACAGTAGATTTTAATTAGATCTGAAAACGCTGCTAAATCATTCATACAATACTCCTATAACATTACGTTTGAATGAACATTTATAAGTAACATTTGTGAATATCTTCAGAGCGTAAAGGCGACTGATGAACATTAAAACATTCAATACTAAACAGGACAAAGGATTTGATGATGTGGAGAGAAACACAAAAACACATGTACTTGAATATGACGGCATTTTGTTTCTATTTGTTTGATGTAAAACATTTTCTCTCAGCCTTTTACGACTTTTTTCCAAAGTCAGGAGTTTACATCAGTAAACCTGAACTTGTGGAGGAGTGATTATGTTGTTTCCCCCTCTCCTGCAGAGAGTTATTGACTGATCTGTGAAGCTCCAGCAGCAGAGATGATCATCAGACTGGGACGACTGACCCCAGGATACTTCCGTCTCCTGCAGGTAGGTCGGACATTTCCCTTTATGGAAGTTTCACACAGAGAGAAGTGGTGTTTTGTTTTTCTGTGCAATAATAACACAAACATCAATAACACAAATGTTTATTACTCATTTCAATCAAAAGATCACAAATGAATAAAAAAACAGTGAAAGTAAATGTTTCGATCAGGATTTTGTGTGAATACGTTGCAGATTGTTTTGAAATATCTTTATAGAAATGCTTCAAATCCAGGCTGAACAAAGTCAATAAATATTTTAGAGGGCGATGACGGCAGCTCGTCTCAGGAGGAGTCGTTAGATAACCTGTTCAGACTAAGAGCTGAGGATGCTGAATGAAAGAGGAGTGTTGTGGTTGGAGGCAGAGTGGTAGTTGCAGTTGTATTTTCTGACCACTAGGGGGTGCAAAACTCTGGTTCATATTCTACATCGTTTACACAGTGGGGCTTTAAAAACGTGTAACATTAAAACCTTTAAAAAAACCTCTAATATTTGAAACATGAATACGCTTGGTGCGTGTGTGTGTGTGTGTGTGTGTGTGTGTGTGTGTGTGTGTGTGTGTGTGTGTGTGTCCCTGAAGTTTCTGTCTCCCACATTTCATTGTTGCTACGTCAATATAAAAGTTCCCAGACTATAAAAAAACCTAACTTGTAAGAATGACACATTTCCTCTCTAATCATCTTCCTCTCCTCTTCAGCGTCAGGTGTCCGGTGAGGTCCGGATGCAGCCTCCGGGCAGTCTCATCGATCCCATCGCCATGACGATGGCCACACTGGGGATGGGAGTGTCTCTATACAGCGCCAGACAGATGTCCGACAGGGTCCAAATGAAGCATCACCTCGCCTGAGAAGAGTGTGAGGCGGGCGGGCGGGCGGGGGACCCTGCAGCAGCAGACCGTGTGTGTGTGTGTGTGTGTGTGTGTGTGTGTGTGTGTGTGTGATTGTTTGTGTACGTCGCAGAAGGTTTGTGATGGAGGTTGGAGAGAGTTTTTAATGTGTTTGTGGGTTTGATTGGAGGAAAGTTTAAGTGTCGCAGCAGGAAACAAAGTGAGTCACTGATCGGGAAGATTTGTCATGACGTCGAAAGATGATTAAA
The DNA here is from genome assembly GCF_947650265.1 of Symphodus melops. Taxonomy (NCBI): domain Eukaryota; kingdom Metazoa; phylum Chordata; class Actinopteri; order Labriformes; family Labridae; genus Symphodus; species Symphodus melops. The sequence goes on from NC_136708.1 coordinate 21,147,254, forward strand.
GAGAGAGTCTGTAGTTTGTAATAATTGTATTTAAAACCAAATAAATGAGCATATCAGAGCTTTGTAGCTAAACCTTCAGCCAGTCCCAATATTTTAAAAAATAAGAAATAAAAACAGAGATTCTTATAAATGATAACGTTTGTTGTAGCACCTCAATCCTTTTTGAAATAATCCAACAGATCCCAAAGCAGCTTCCTCCCTTTGAGTATTTATAATAGAAGAAGCACTCCAGCTGTTACACCAGACATTTCATCAGGGCGTTTTAGGTTTGCTTGGTGACAACGTGTCAAGTTTTTACAAGAATTGAATAAAGATAAATATGTAAATGTAAAATTGTCACTTAAACTCACTTAGTAATGAAACACATTTGTTGAATAAATGTTCTTCTGAGTTAAAGACATTTTTGAAATCTGTGTTGTTGGGGTTTTTTTTTTTTGGTAAAGTTCAACGAGCTCTGTGGTTCTCAGGCTTCAACCATGTGGAAAAGTTGAGTGGGAAACAGAAGAGTTCGGGCGGCTGCACAGTCTGAATGGAGCGAGTCAGGTGGATAAAACTCAGACAGAGGAAGTGAATTCACAGCGAGGCTCGGTGACATCAAGAGATTAAAAAAAACAAAACTGGAACGAAGCATTGTTGAAAACATCAAACCCCATAAAAGCAAGAGTCATAGAACATATTTAAAACATAGAACAACATGTATATAAACATACAACACTGACTGCTCTGCTGTGTGTTTTCCAAGCAGCAACTTGCAGTGTTGAAAAATGTTGCCAACAAGGAAGTGCTAAAAACTGCAGTTCCTCGAGTGTCCACTTGAGGCTGGCTGCAAATATTCCGGAAGTCACATTAACACAACATGTTTATACTCACACATGTAATGAAATAATAGTAGTTTAATGTCCAAACTAAACATGGGAAAGTTTTTTTAAAACTCAAGATAAACAGTTGTTGGCGTGATCCCCGGACGTGGTTTCCTTTTCTGAACGAGACTTTACGAGAACTTCGTGAGACTTGGCCAGCAAGTTGTAGGACGTGTCAACTCAGTGAACGGAAGCTCACTCAAATTTCCCTGCTATGCTGCAAACAGAGCTGACCAATCAGATGAAAGTGGGCAGATGGGGGGAGGGGGGGGTCTTAAAGAGACAGCAGCTGAAATGAACTGTTTCAGGCAGAGATTTTCTGACTCCTGGATCAGATACGTTAGAAAGTTTTGGAGCTACACATCTCACAACGCTGCTCAATAGATGTTCCAGATTGACAAAATTAATGGTGGAAAAGTGAGTTTTTATAGATCTCCTTTAATGAAGGGTCAGAGGTCTTCACAATAAAGGGCCTGGCTGATCTGACTGACCGGCGGTGCGTTGAAGCTGTTTACCAGGAATCTTCACCGGTGGGATCCAGAAACCAACAGGTGACGTCACTGTGATTATGTCCCTGTTTTATACAGTCCAAGGTATTTTTCAGACACTTTATTATTTGACAACCCCTTTACTCTGGATACAAAACAAACAGCCTCTTTATTTATGTTTCCATCTCCCTCGACGGGCCGACAGAAGTCAGGCGTGGAGGTCTGAGTCTGTGGGAACCGGCCGTGTTGTTGTTTTTACTGATTCTCCTCTGGTGGGGCGGAGAGACATGACGAGGTCATGTGAGCTGTGAAGTATGTTGAGATGATCTCAGTGCTATAAACAAATCATCATTCTACTTCATTAATCTGAGGTGTTACATCAAGAGTCTGTAATGGAAAAAATGTAAAATCTAAACCTGGGATGATAAAAGAGGGAGGTTTCCAGTGTTTCATAGTACAATAATAAAATAAAAAAATCAGAGACGAGCAGGGAGCCAGGGATCGATTGGAGTTTGTGGCAGCAGATGGATCCTCTCAGGCAAACAGTCTGTGGGCTCATCTCTCCTGTAAAACAGCGAGCAGGAAATGAGAACCGAGCCGAGCTATTGGTTCAGCTTTACGCTACACCCTAAACACGGCACCGTTGAGCAGAAGCTTTAGAGTTTTCCCAGCTGTGAAACTACACAGATATTCAATTAAAAAAAAAACACACACAAATGCAGATTCACTTTTTATTTGTACATTAAAGACGAACAGGTTCACATTTTAAGAAGTAGTCAAAATAATTCCTCCCACATGAGGAAATCTCTTTTACACTCTGAAATACACATATGTGCACAAACATAGATCCTATAGACGTGCACTAATGGAGATGTCAGAGTGAGGGGGCTGCACGTGACAGAGCGCCTGGTGCCTTGCTGAAAGGGACCTCTGCAATGCTCAGGAGGTGACCTGGCACCCCTCGAGCTGCCAGACCAATATCCAGAACAAACCACCCTCCGGTTCCCTTCAGACTGAGGTACAGTAGGTAACTCAAAACTGTATTAAAGCCCAGTGTGCTTTGTTGACTTCCAGCACAGCTGTGTGCTTGTTGTTGTTGTTGTCCTCCTCTCCAGCAGATGGCGCTCTTAAATCTGGCATCACTTTGCGTTTTTCCAGAAAAGCCAGAAGAAGAAGAAGTTCAGCGTGACAGCTTTGAGCCTGATGGATGAGGATGCTGGTGCGTGATGCTGCAAGTTGTGGATTAAAAAAAAAAAAAAAAGGACTCAACAGGTTGTGAGCAAACAGGCAGAGTTTAAACCAGCTCAGCAGGTGACTGAGAGACGAGGTTTTATAAATCACCAGCTGCACATGATGACAGATGGCGACTCAAACATGATGTTTGGTGTATAAATATGCGCAGTTTTAAAATCTTTGGGGAGTTCGTGCGTAAAAGTTTGCGCGGGGTCTCCCTGGCACACGACGCTCTCTCTCCGTGTCATCCTCATCTTCATCTTCATCTTCACCGGATCTGGAGCTGAGCAGCAGCAGGTCCTCCGTCAGACCTCCTGGAAACATGGCTGTGCTGCTCCGTCCCGCCCGGAGGACATCCAGTCTGCTTCTGTGCGCTTTGATTCTCGTTTTCATCTCCGCTTCTTCCTCCGCGAGTCGTGATGTTATTTCAGGAAGCAACGAGACGAGGGGGAATCCAGAGGAGGACCACCATGGCCAAACTAACTCCAGCACTCACAGGAAGGCTTTCCCCGTCCTCTCCTTAAACTACGAGCACGTCAGGAAGCCCTTCGAAATCTCCCTGTGGATCCTCCTGGCTCTGCTCATGAAACTTGGTGAGTGACACATGACTCCAAACCCCTGAGTGACAAAATCCTCCTGCGTGCCTCCGGCCTCAGTGAGAAGACAAGCTGCAGGGTTTCAGATGACAACAACCATCCACACTGAAGGGAGCAGACACTCATAGTCTGAAAGTTTGCAAAAAGCTTCAGGTTTATTTTTTAAAATGTCATGCAGAGAGAAGGAGCTTGTGCAGAGACAAAAATACACACAAGGCCATCTGGGAAACATTCATTAAGAGTGAAGACTTGGAAGCTAAATATAGAAACAAACAAACCAGCTGATGAGTTGAAGCAGCATTAAGGAACTTTATTTATAGAACTCATTTTGTGTGCAGGCAACAGAAAACTACAGGAGGCAGGAACACACATTTAAAGAGACACACACACACACACACACACACACACACACACACACAGTCAGGTAGGGAACAATAGACAATACAAAGTGTGGCAGTGATAAAAATATCAACATCAGGTTAGAAGAGCAAAGGATCAAAATAATACGGTACACAGTATGTGGGCCACGTTCATGAGAGTATCACATGTTGGTTTTGGACGGGACACACTGTCTTTGGGTAGATTGGACAGGTGAGATAAATGTTTAACGGTGGGGTATCGAGGTGACGTTGATCCAGGTGCTGAGCCTCATTGGCCTCAAGCGTCGCCTGAGCCAGAGGCGCTTCTAGGCTCTGTTTGGGGCCCCGTAGGCTAACATTCATTGGGGGGCCCCTCCAAGCAGCAGCGGCATGCAACGCAAAATGTGCAAATTTTACAACGACAGTCGGAAACCTCCTCAAGGCGGCCCCGTCTGACAGCGCTCAGTGTCCTTTAAGCTTCCTCTCAGTTTAATCATGTTTCCACAAACTGTATCTGCTCTTTTAAATCTTCATCACTGATTAATTCTGGTTTCATTTAAAACTTAATCCCCAACATAAACGGTCAATTTAAAGCCACCGCTTTCGCTTAGAGCCAACCGTGCTTCCTGCTATACCTGCGTTTAGAAGTCGACAGTGATATTCAGGATGGCGTCGAGTCGTGTTTGTTTCATGCAACATGTTCTAATGTACAATAACATGTACAGGACTTTTAATGATGATCATGCATTTTGATTTTTGGACTCTGGGTTATCCGTCGAGCCGCCGTGGTTAACGTGAGCAGCGAGGATTCTGATTGGCTGTGCGAATCAGCGGGGCAGTTTTGTCGTTGGCTGACGGGGCAGAAAGACGAACTCTGGCGTCTTATCTGTCTCGTCCAGCTGCCGAGCTCCGAGGGCCGGTCCGACTTCCTGTCCTGATGCACCGAACGATAACAAAGATGTCAGTGTGCAGAGTCGGGGAGGAGAGGAGAGGAGGGGGCGAGGACGGCTGAAGACTTTTGTTACAGAAGCCTCGACCCCAGAGTCACATGACAGAGAGAGAGAGAGAGAGAGAGAGAGATGACGATGATCTGCTCACCGTTCAGTCACCATCCCTGAGATGATTTACATGTGAAGAATTCAAATAAATATAAACAAGGAGCCCTCATGTTAATAATAATCTCTAATCTCTATATTAAGCAACAATATGAAACGTTTGAAGAGGGAGGATGGCGTCGGTCTCGTCGTGCTCGCTGCGGCCCGATCGCCTGTTTGACTTCAGCAGTGCCAGAAACAACTCGATAAACACATTTATCAAGAGCTCATTTCTTCCTGCGTCCTCCCAGACACAGACTGAGCAAAGAGGCGAAAACACAAAAACTTTAAAGTACAGTGATGTCGTGAGACAGCTGCTCTGGTTTGACTTGAGTGATGACGTTGCATCACATTTTCCCTCTTGAGTATTTGAAACATGATGAACACACGTTCCCGATGCCTCCTCTCCTCAGTAGCCGAGTTACTGCACAGACTTTAATCCAAACCCAGAAACTTCCACCCGAGGCTCGAGACGACTTTAAATCCAGGTTTCAGGTTTGTGAGAAGGAGGGAATGCTGATGATAAACTCTCTGGAAACCTTCACACTGTCGGTCCTCTGCAGGTTTTCACATCATCCCTCGAGTGTCGAACGTCGTCCCCGAGAGTTGTCTGCTGATCTTCGTCGGCCTGCTCGTGGGCGGCATCATCAAAGCCATCGGAGAAGAAGCCCCCATCCTGGACCAGAAGCTCTTCTTCCTCTACCTGCTGCCTCCCATCATCCTCGACGCCGGCTACTTCCTGCCCATCCGAGCCTTCACCGAGAACCTGGGCACCATCCTGGTGTTCGCCGTCATCGGCACGCTGTGGAACATCTTCTTCATCGGCGGGATGATGTTCGCCGTGTGTGTGTCAGATCGAAGGAGCCCGGCTGGCCAGCGTGGACCTTCTGTCCTGCCTGCTGTTCGGCTCCATCATCTCGGCCGTGGATCCCGTGGCCGTGCTGGCCGTGTTCGAGGAGATCCACATCAACGAGCTGCTGCACATCCTCGTGTTCGGGGAGTCGCTGCTCAACGACGCCGTCACTGTGGTGAGTGAAGCCGGGTGAACGACGAGTTTTGTACTTTTACTCAAACACAGCTCATTCATATATTTCCATCTTTTTTGGAATTTCTTTTTTTTTTTTTTTTTTTTGGAACTTTATTTTTTTTTTTTATTATTTTATTTTATTATTATTTGTATTTTTTTTTTTATTAAATTTTTTTTTTTGGGACTTTATTTATTTATTATTCTTTTTTTTATAACACAATACTAGATTTTTGTCTCTTTAAAAAAAAAAAAGCAGGAAGTTATTGGAGAAACTTTCATTCATGCAGCCTCGTAGACCTTCACGTCTGAACTGTTTTAAATGGATTCCTTTTCGATATCCGCCTCTCCTTCCAGGCGGGCGCTGATGAGACGGGAGGATCGAAAATTGATTTTCAATGAAAGCCGACCTGCGCTCTCTGCTGCAGAGTCAGAGCGTCAGTAAAGAGCGCGGGCTCAGAATAGAAGAATCCTTCACACGTGTATTTCATAAGGAAGCTGCACAGGAGAGTCATGTTTCCATCACAAACATGCAGCTGAACAGCATGCATGGATACACGTCTTTCAAGTGTTATCACTAATGCATGAAGTATTTTAAATGCATCACGTTCACTAACACGTTCGGCTGTCTGAAAAAGAAAAGCTTCCTTCGATCATATTCAAAATGAAGCCGCGTCGGGTGAGACTGTGTGCTTT